>NC_056743.1:322598185-322898185 GCF_019279795.1 Protopterus annectens
TATATATTTTTCTATATATATATGCCTTGTTTTTATGTCTGGGCTGTTAAGTGAATTGATTAGTTAACTATATAATTTTTGCATGGTTAATTGTTTTCTTGGCTATTTTTTATAAAATGAGAACAAGCAGTGTACTGTATGCATTTGAAAAAGAGTTTTTACTCAAAAGCTTTACAATTTTATCTGTGTTGGTTCTCTGTTAAAAGTTTATCAGGCATTGGACTTCTGTTTTTTTCTGTTATTGAATGCTTGCTGTAGTTTGAAGTCCTTTAGCAGCTTAGAGATATTATTTTGAGTTATTACTAGCAGATAACTTCAATAGATCTAGTCTGATTCTTCATGAGTATTCCCTCAATCAGTTGTCAACCTGATTTTTAGCCATTGGGGCCAACCTTATTATGACCTCCTTGCTTTCCCCGTAATTACACATACAGCAGATACCCTTTTCTATTTCTCCCTTTGGAGGTACTCCCAAGGGATGCTTGAATTTCCTTTTGGCCTGCGGGTCTCTCTTATGCTTCTACCGATCTACCATTGATCTTGGAGTGTCTACAAAGTCAGCAAATTGTAGAGGTCTGTCATCCTCATTTGTACTTTTTGGATTCGTCTGGCATGGTCTTGGTCTGTCTCTCTCTTTCTTGGATCTCATCTGGAATATCCTCGATAGATTCTGGAGCCCAGTTGGGATCTCTTATATCATTTAGTAGATTTAGCAGCTTGATTTCCATTCCCCAAAACTGACGGTATGGTTTCTCTATTTCCAGTGATTGTAACAGTGCGGGCTCACTTCCTTCATTCGTGACATTAGCCAGCAGGTTTTTACCTTCATTGCTTACAGCGTTATATCTGCATGCTTTTGTTTTTTTCTTGCTGAGCCTCAGATGAAAACAGGTTCTGTTCACCTAGTCTGCCTGTAGACAAATGCCAAATAAATAAATAAATTACTTGTTTGGGTTTCTTTCTCAGACACTGGTCCTCTCTCAGCTACTACCCCCCCCCCCAAAAAAAAACACACACTTTTTCTGGCTAGTCCCTTTCAAGGAAATGGCAAATTTTTCTCTACTATTAATAGACAGGATCAATCCTACTTTTATGCCTAAAGTAGCCACTAAATCAATTATACTATTGATCTGCTTTCCAAGTCATTGTAATAATGGTGAATACTTCTAAAAAAAAAGTTCAGAGAATTGGATCAGCTGTTTCTTTCCTTCCATCCAATTAGCTTAAGTCAAGCAGGGCCCAGTCACACTACCTGAATGGATTACATATGGTATTTCTTTTATTCATTAAAAGATTTGCAGTTGCCTTATCCTCCCAAAGCCACTCTACTAGATCAATAACCATTTCATCTGCCTTCTCCACAAGAACTTCTTTTCATAGTGGAAAATGAGAATTGATATAGTCATTAGTCAATATTTATCATCTTTTCTGACTTGTCAATTATGCTTATTTTTCTTTGGGTCCAACAGTACAGAACATCTGACCAGCTGTTATTTCCCTTTCCTTCTACCACTTGAGTTAAGCAGTCCCATATATAATCCTGGTCAATTAGAGTACTGACAGTATTTCCCTGATCCGTTTACAAAGTGGTTTTGAATTGCCTTATCATCCTAGAGCCATTTTATCAATTCTATGACTACCTTATCAACCTTCCTATTGCAATTTTCGTTTGATATCTCTAATACAGTAACTTGTTTGCATATTCATTCTCTTGTGACGCATTGCAAACTCTGGGCATTTTCTCCAGAAACAGACTTTCTTCTGGTTTGACGGAACTCTGGCATATCCTTCCTTTAGGGCATCCCAGAAATGATGTAGCTGGGGATTCTACCCATCAGTGAAGGAAGAATGAGAAGGACATCATCATATTTAGGAGTTATGTACCTATCTTAACTTGGTATACAGTGGATATAAAAAGTGTACACACTCCTGTTAAAATGCCAGGTTTTTGTGATATAGAAAATGAGACCACAATAAATCATTTAAAAACTTTTCCCACCTTTAATGTGACCTAGAACCTGTACATTTCAACTGAAAAACAAGTCTGTTTGGGGAAAAAATATAAAAAATAAAAAATGTACAATAAGCTGGTTGCATAAGTGTGCACACCCTTAAACTAATACTTTGTTGAAGCACCTTTTGATTCAGTTACAGCATTCAGTCTTCTTTGGTACACACCTGCCATCAATTAAAGAGACTGATTAATACCAAATAAAGTTAATCTGTCCTAGTAGGATTTTCCTAGCATTTACTCAAATGCCTGCTACAGCAAAAGCCATGGTTCACAGAGACCTTACAAAGCATCAAATGGATATTATTGTTGAAAGGTATCAATCAGGAGAAGGGTACAAAAAAATTTCCACAGCATTGGATATACCATGGAAAACAGTGAAGATAGTCATCAAAAAGTGGAGAAAATATGGGACAACAGTGACGTTGCAAAGAACTGGACATCCCTTCAAAATTGAAGAAAAGACGAGGCGAAAACCAGTCAGGGAGGCTGCCAAAAGACCTACAGCAAATACTGAAGGAGCTGCAGGAACTTTCTGGCAAGTACTGGTTGTGTACTACATGTGACAACATTCTCCTGTATTCTCCATATGTCTGGACTATGGGGTAGGGTTGCAAGACTGAAGCCTTTTCTCACAAAAACATCCAGGCCTGGCTAAAATTTGCAAAGCAATAAATCAAGTCTCCCAAAAGCACGTGAGAAAATGTGTTATGGTCTGATGAGACCAAGGTTGAACTTTTTGGCCACAATTCCAAAAGGTACATTTGCCGCAAAAGCAACACTTCGCATCACCAAAAGAACACCATCCCCACAGTGAAGCTTGGTGGTAGCAGTATCAAGGTTTGGGGTTGCTTTTCTTCAGCTGGAACTTGGGCTATAGTCAAGGTGGAAGAAATTATGAACAGTTCCAAATGCCAGTCACTTTTGGCCCAAAATCTTCAGGTGTCAGCTAGAAAGCTGAAGATGAAGAGGAATTTCACCTTTCAACATGACAGTGACCCCAAACATACATCCAAATCAACAAAAGAATGGCTTCAGCAGAAGAAAATTAAGGTTTTGGAATGGCCCAGCTAGAGCCCAGACCCAATTCCAAGAGAAAATCTGTGGGGTGACCTGAAGAGGGCTGTGCACAAGAAATTCCCTCTCAATCTGACAGATTTGGAGTGCTTTTGCCAGGAAGAGTGGGCAAATATTGCCAAGTCAAGATGTGCCATGCTGATAGACTCCTACCCAGGAAGACTGAATGCTGTAATTAAACCAAAAGGTGCTTCAACAAAGTATTTATATTTTTTACCCTAACAAATTTGTTTGTTTTTCAATTGAATTGTACAGGTTATAGATCACATTAAAGGTGGGAAAAGTTTTGAAATGATTTATTGTGGTCTCATTTTTTTATATCGCAAAAACCTGTCATTTTAACGGGTGTGTACACTTTTATATCCACTGTATGGTGTTGTCCATTCTCATTCTTCCTCACCTTCCCTCCCAGCCATCCCCCGGCCTTATATTTTTAGAACAATATTAGACACTTTGGGAACCTTGGGTTCCTAGGTTTTTAGTCTTAATTAATTCTTTTCTGTCCTGTCTTTATAAATCACTAGACAGAGCCAGCAAACTCGATCTGAAGAGTTAGAGGTGTTGCATTATGGGAAGAGGGAGGAGCTTGAAATTAGTATCTGAAGTCTGGAAAATGCTGCAGAGTTGGACCCGAGGATCGGATCCGCAATCAGTCAGTGAGGAAGAATGACGATGGAGAACACATATACCAAGTTATGGTAAGTACATAACTCCTAATGTCAAGAAATGCACTGCTTGTGGGCACAAGATCCCATTGTTTGATGCCCAGAGGGAGTGTTTTTACTGTCTGGGGCCCTCTCACTTGGACAGCTCCTGCCCTATCTGTTCTGCCGTCCATCCACATGCCCTGGCAGATCGGTGGAACAAGCTCATTCTTAAGGGCTTGCTTCTTTCTGCCTCCTCTCCTGCTGTCCCTTCCACCTCAGGACCTCAGTCCCCACCTGGAAACACAGAGACCAGGGAAGCTAGGAAACGCTGCCTGGATAGGTCTTCTGCTGCTGTGACGGAGCCGGTAAAGAAAGCACCTAAAGCATTGGATCTGACTTCTCGGGGCTGCCTCTGTCATTTCCACCTTGTCCTCCTCGGGCTCCACTTGCCGGTTTGGAGTTGAGTACTTCAGCACAGAGGTCTCCCCACAGGGATATGTCTCCTAAGAAGCCATCTAGACCACCCTTGACCACTTCTTCCACTAGGTCTTCCCATAGTCTGTCCAAGAACGATGTGGCTAGACTGATGAAGCAGTTTCTTCAGGCATAGATCCAGATGCAGGTTTTGCCAGCTCCACCCCCCACTGGATCAGTGAGCAGAATCTCCCCGTTCCTTCCTATTGCTCCTTCTCTGATTTGACCTTTGGTTTCAGAGTCTACTGGTGCTTTGGTTCTGAGAGCCGAGACATCGGAGCCAATAGTGGTGATCACTTAATCTCCAGTGGCCTCCCTGATGCGCCTGGCTCTGTGTCCGTGCCTATTTTTTCTCTGTGCCAGAGCCTCAACATAGAGTGTGCGGGGTTTATGTCGACTCCGAAGTTTTTGGAGATGTTGCTTCCCCTCAGAGCCTTGGCTTTCAACAGCTCAGCTCTGACTCCCCTTCTGAGTGAAGGGCTCTAGGTGTATGGGGGACGTCTATTCTGTTGACTTCTCCCCCAAAGGGACAACCCTTGGATACTCAGAGTCCCTCTGCGTTTTAAGTGTTAGGGTTCTCACTCACCCCAGGAGAACCTTGGTTTTTCTTCCCTCGGCACCACGTCCCACCTTCAAGGATCCTGTGTCTGAGGCCTCCCGTCTACCATGAGGACACCCGGCCCTGGAGAGCCTCCAGCCCATCCCTTCAGTGGAACCCTCCAGTCTTCATCTGACACCTCCCTGGGGAATCCCACTGAGAAGGTTCCTTGGAAGAGACTGTGTAAAAGGAGGCACCTGGATCCCCCTAGGAATCCCTCACTACTGACACTGATTTTGAGGAAGGGGAGGGGGTCCCCAAGATCTCCACCTGAGAATGTCTCCTTTGCGGATGTCCTAGAGATACTCTGCCAAAGAGGTCAGTGGTCTGCCCAAAACCCCACCCCAGAGGAAATAGTGCTGTTGGAGGCTTTCTGGTCCGGCCCATCTACATCCTGGGTGTCAACCCTTGCAGATGCTCGGATTGACCTAGTGTCTACCAGGGTATGGAAGGAACCGGATACTGTAAAGCCCATCTCAAAGATGGCAGACAAGATTCTGAGTACACCTGCTGACAAACCACTTTGGACTAAAGGGATCACAGTAGATGCCATGGTGGTTGCTTCAGCCACTAAGAAGGAGCTGGCTCAGGAAAGTTCCTTTGTCCATCCCCCAGCAGGGAGTCTAGGGCTATGACTTGGTAAAAGAGTTTGCACTTCGGCCACTTTCACCTTATGAGAGTGGGAGACTTTCCTCCAGGGGCAGAGGGGGTAACAGCTATAGTGGAGGACGTTGCCCCAGGTCAGAGGGGGTCCACAGAACACAGGGTCTCGAGTTTCCTTCTTTGACAGACCTTTCCAGCACTCCTGAATGGTGGCCCAACTTCCCTCCTCTGGAGGCAGTTGGGGGGTGCTTTTCCTTACATCCACAGGCCTGGGCAGCCATCACGAACAGTTGGTGGGTGCGAAGGCTCGTATCCAGAGGATACTTTATTCCCTTTTTGGAAAACTCCAAACCAGCGTCTCTCCTTCTCAATGTCCCACCAATCAGAGGGAGAAGGCAGCTCAAGAAATTGCAAAGCTGCTACAAAAAAAAAGTGTCATCCAGGAGGTCCCTCCTGACCAAATAGAATCGGGCATTTACTCAAGATTCTTTTTTAGTACTAAAAAAGATAGGGGACCTATGCGCACACCTGGACTTGACATCCCTGAACAAATCGGTGAATAATTCAAAATTCAGGATGGTCACGGTCCGGTCCATTCTACCTCTACTGAGAATGGATGACTGGATGTGCTGTATAGACCTGAAGGATGCGTCCTACCCCATCAGACTGTACAGGCAGTTCAGACAGTACCTTCATTTCAAGCTGGGAGCCAGACACTATCAATTCAGTACACTTCCAGTTGGTGTCACCACAGCCCCCAGGGTGTTGACACCAAATGCATGGTAGTTGTCACAGCCCATCTCAGGCTGCAAGGATTCCATGTGTTTCTTTATATGGAAGACTGACTCCTGACCCCGCCAACCAGGCAGCTTCTGTTTCAAGCTAGAAATTATTTGTTACAGCTCTCTCTCTCTCTCTCTAGCCATAAAGATCAATACTGAGAAATCCCAGTTGCAGCCAGTACAAACCATAGACTTCATCAGAGTGCGTTTGGACATGATTTCACCAAGGGCCTACCTTACTCCGGACAGGATCACAACTTTGCAATTTCATATCAAACAGATTCTAGTTATCCCCGCTCCCATGGTGAATCTAGTACTCTGGGCTTTCTTTGGGATTCATGGCGGCCGTGATAACACATGAGAGTCTTGGAATGGACTTTAGCAGTCCAATGGTCATACAGACAGCCCTTAAATTTTCTGCTCGAACTTTCACTAGTATGCAGAGACTTTTCAACAAGGGCCTACCTTACTCTGGACAAGATCGCAACTTTGTGATTTCATATCAAACAGATTCTAGTTATCCCTGCTCCCACTGCAAATCTAGTACTTAGGGCTTTCTTTGGGATTCATGGCAGCTATGATAACTCTGTCACCCACAGTATGCCTACACATGAGAGTCTTAGAATGGACTCTAGCAGTCCAGTGGTCATTACACAGGCAGCCCTTAAATTTTCTGATCAAACTTAAACTAGTATGCAGACTCTCTTCTTTGGTGGCTTCAGTCGCCAGAAGTCATACAAGGACAGCCCTTTGATCTGAAGTAGTTTATTTAATTTGTCTTCAACCTGTGGGATACTGCATCCGAGCCATCAGTCTTACTAGCATCTGCTTCGAGCTCCAAGCTCCTCCCCTTACCCATAATACACCTCCACTACCTTCCAACCCACAGATCTCATTTGCCATGGCTAGCTGAAGCATCGTGATCTCCAGAGCTCCGAGTAGTAAGTGGGTATTGAAGTCTTTAGAAAGCCTTTTTTCTCTACTAACTTCAGGATAGTGTATGTTCCCCTTTCTCCTCCCCTCATTTGGTGCATCGAGTGTTCAAACTTTAGTGTTGTTTAGCTTAGTTTTAGCCTAGTTAGTGAGTATATTTGCTTCCCTCCCCCCCTCAGTGTGTTTTGTGCGAGTGTGGTGAGTGGTGTTTTTCAGTGTAAAAATATTTTTTCTCGTTTTCCCTCTGGTATTATGGCTGATAAGCCAGTGTTTAAAAGGTGCACTAAGTGTAGCCATAAGTTGTCCCCAGCAGATGCCCACACTCTTTGTGTAATGTGCTTGGGCGTGGCCCACTTTAGTACAGACTGCTTTATATGCGCGGGTTTTAACCCACACACATTAAAGGACAGGAAGGCTAAGTTGGCCCTGAATGGCCTTCTTCCCACTTCTGAGGCAGTTGCCTCATCCTCGGCTTTGGTCACAGCGGCTGCTGTGGCCGCCTCCCCTTCTCTTGCCCTTGCTTCTCCTCCCTCCCAGGCTGGGACTTAACCTCCCATTTCAAAGCCTGCAGAAGCAGAGCGGAAAAGGGGCAGAGAGAAGGAGAGAGAGAGCGTAAACCTAGAACAGAGAAACGCAAGAGGTCTCTGGACCTCCCTCCACCTGTTAAGACCCATAGGATCCATGACTCCCCTCTGCTCCGATCTCCGAGGTTTTCCTCAGAGCCAGAGGAGACACGCTGTACATCTAGGGCCTTGTTGTCCAGACCCGTAAGTTCAGAGTCCGTGGCCTCGTTGCAGTCCACTCGGTCTTTATTGGAAGTCGACATGGATAAAATGATGAGGAGGTTCACTACTCAGATCCAGATGGGGGTCTTGCCAACTCCCTCACTCTCAGGAGGGGGGAGCTAGTTTCCCTTTTTGAACCAATTTCTCCTTCTTCGATCCGTCCACCAGGTTCGGAGTACTCGGATCTGAGGATGGCTTTAGTCAGGGGATTGGCGTCGACGGTGCCTGCTTTCTTGATGCCAACAGCTGCCTGCAGCGTGTCTGATCCAACCAGCTCAGATCCAAGCTGCTCTCGGAGCCAGAGCTTGGGTGTCGAATCAGAGGGAGTGGAACTTTTTTCATTGGCTCTGCCTTTGTCGGGGCAAGTTCCCTCCCTCGGAGCTCCGTCCACTTCGGGCCTGGCTCCGATTCCCTTGTCGTACCCGGGGGAGACCAACTTGCTTATTGGTTCCACAGGAGGTTCGTTCTCCCTTGGCATTTGACATGGTAGAAAGGGTTCTCTCTGCTGGATCGAGACCCCTGATTATCCCCTCAAACTCCACCCTGACCCCCTCGGCTCTTTCTACGATTCTCATCATTTTACCAGAGGGGACAGCCCATGCTCAAGGAGCCTCAGACGGTTCCTCCTGAGGAACAAGTGGCTTGCGAGTTTCCCCTGGAGAGCCCCACCTGAGATGTGCCTTGCAAGCATACCTGTAAGAGGAGGCACTTGGACGCCCCCAAGTCCCTCACCGAGGATACAGACTTGTATGATGGGGAAGGTTCCCCCAGGTCACCTCCCAAGGATGTCTCCTTTGGAGACATCATGGAAATCCTTCACCAACGGGGCGGTTGATCTGCCCCCAAACCACCTTCTGACAAGTCTGTGTTTCTGGAGGCTTTCAGCATGGGCCCATCTACTTCCTGGGTGTCCCCTCCCGTGGATCCCTTGGTGGACCTGGTCACCTCACGGGCATGGAAGGAGCCGGACACCTTGGAACCAATTCCCAAAAGGCCTGACAAGATCTTGAGTCCACCTTTGGATAGGCCAACATGGAACAAGGGCTCCCCTGTAGTGCCATGGTGGTAGCAGCAGCCACAAAGAAGGAACTAGCCCAGGAGAGTTCCTTGGTTCATCCTCTTGAGAGTCACAGATGATGGACCACTTAGGGAAGCAGGTTTACACTTCAGCTACCTTTTCTGTTCGGACGCTGAACTACCTGACCCACATCACGAGACTCCAGTGCGATCTGGTCAAGGAGCTGGCGGAGTCCCCCCAAGTCCATGTCACAAGAGGACAGGGACTCATTCTCTGCGAGGTTGGCCACTTTGAAAGCAGTCTCCAACACGTCCATATGACTCCTTTCTCTTGTTACTGAAGGAGCTTCTAGGGTGGCTGGGTCCAGCGTGTCCATGAGGCGCAACACCTGGCTCAGACTATGTCAATTCTCGGAACCTTTCAAGGCGCCCTTTGACAATGCCCCTTATGACAGCTCTACTCTGTTTGGTAAGACCGTCAAAGAGACTTTTAGTCCAGAGTGAGAAGGACGGGAAAACACTGCCGTTGGGATCTGCTTCTCGGACCCTCAAAGGTCAGAGAGGGCAAAAGAAGATGTGGTTCTGGAAGTCACACTATTCCTGGGACACTTGGGGCTCTTCTTCTTCTTCTCCCAGAGGCAGAGGGGGACAGAGTGGATGCCGGCCCAGAGGCAGAGGGGGTCTGAGGAACTTTGGGTCTCGAGAACTGTTCTTGGACAGACCCAGCCTGACTGCTCTGTCTACTCTGGAGGCAGTTGGGGGACGATTGTCCTTGCACCTGGTGGCATGGGAGTCCATAACATCAGACCACTGTGTGCTTCAGATCATATCCAGAGGGTACTCTGTCCCCTTTGTGGGTCATCCCAAACCTCCCAAACAAAGTGAGGCAGCAGCACAGGAAATTTCCAAGCTGCTAGAAAAACGAGCCATCAAGCCATCCCCCCAGATCAGTCCAGATTGGACTTCTACTCCAGTTCTTTTTAGTGCCAAAGAAAACAGGGGACCTAAGGCCTATCTATCCTGAACCTGTCAGTTGCCAAAGAAAAGTTCCGGATGGTCACGCTACAGTCCATCATGCCGTACCTGCAAGAGAGCGACTGGATGTGCTTGTTAGACTTCCAGGATGCTTACTATCACATAAAAATGCACAGAAGCTCCAGGAGGTTCCTCCACTTCTGGCTAGGAGTCAATCATTACCAATTCCAGCCCTATCCTTTGGTCTCACCACAGCTCCCAGAGTGTTCACCAAAGTGATGGTAGTGGTAGCAGCTCACCTGAGGCTTCAGGGGATTCAGGTACTATTCGTACCTGGACAGTTGGCTCCTCACTGTTCCCACCAGGAGTATACTCTCTCAAACCAGGGATTATTTCTTAATCCTTGCCCTGCATTTGGGGATCACAATCAATGCATCCAAATCACTTCTAGATCCTGCCCAGGTGATAGACTACATTGGTGCAATGATAGATACATTACAGTGCGAAATCTTCTTGACCTCGGAGAGAGTACAAAACCTGAGGATGCATGTCTCTCTAATCTACCATTCTCATCTTCCAAAGCGGAATCAGTGTTGAGGGCCTTAGGTTCAATGGCGGCGACCATAATGCTTCTCCTGTGTGCCCGGTTACATATGAGAATTCGACAGTGGACACTAGCTGTACAATGGTCCCTGTTGGAAATTTCATTGTCGTGTCCAATACAACTCAGTTAAGACTGTCGGTCGTCCCTCATATGGTGGATGTGTTCTGCAGACATTTTGGATGGACGGCCATTTGTTCCAGCCCCTGTCCAAGCCACAGTGAACATGGACACCTCTCAACTCGGGTGGGGGGGCGTTGTTCGGGCAAGACGGTCCAAGGCCTCTGTGGTCCCCTGTAGAGACCAGCTTGCACATAAGCTTTCTAGAGATGAGGGCGGTCCTTTTAGCGTTGCAGGCCCTTCATGCCTTTCTTCCTGTGGGAACCATTGCAGTTCAATCAGACATGTCAGTGGTCTGGTTTATCAACAAACAGGGAGGGACCAGATCTTACCCCCTTTGTTGCAAGGCCATGAGAGTGTGGGAATGGTCCATCTCCACTGGTCGTTTTCTCATCGCAATGCACATTCCGGGGCGGTCCAACATTCTAGTGGACAGGTTAAGTCGGACTATTCTGATGCCTTATGAGTGGTCTTTGAATCTTTCAGTAGCGGAGCAGATCTTACTTGAATGGGGTCAGCCTTGCTGCAATCTCTTTGCATCTCCTTCCAACGCAAAGTGCAGTGAGTTTTTTGCTCTGAACCCCCTGCCAAGGGAGTCCCTCAGAGATGCTCTAGTTCCTGCTTGGGGGAGTCCCTCAGAGATGCTCTAGTTCATGCTTGGCCTCCCGGTCTTCTGTATGTTTGCCCTCCAGTACCTCTTATTCCGAGGTTTCTACAGAAAGCTCGTTGACTGGGGAGCAAAGTGATCCTCATTGCCCTGTTTTGGCCTCGCCAGGTATGGTTTCCCTTCCTTTGGTCTCACCTTCTGGCTCCGCTTTGGATCACATTCAGGATCTGATTTCACACCCATTGGGGGTTCCTCATCCAAATCTGGACAGTTTGAAGCTCACAGCTTGGCTGCTCCAGTTCCCATGATTGTTAGGATTCCTGGATTATCCTCCTCAGTTGGGTCTATTTTGGTGGCTGCTCATATGTCTTCTACCAGCAAGGTTTATCGCAGTAAATGAAAATGCTTTTCCTTTTGGGCCTTTCAAAGGAGTTTAGACCCCTTCATGGCTCCTATTTCTGCCATTCTTGATTTTCTAGCTGATATTTTTCAACAGAGAGCTAGTTCTTCTACTGTCAAAGTTCTGTTGGCTGCCATTTCTCATTTTCATATGGGTGAGAATTCTGCCGCTCTAACCTCCTCCAGGCCGTGTAAAGCCTTTATCAAACAGGACTTTTCTGTTAAGCCCCATGGGACCTTACTGTGGTTCTTCAAGCTCTGGTCTCTCTGCCTTTTGAACCCACTGCAACCACAGATCTTAAATTCTTATCTTGGAAAACAGCATTTCTGGTGTCTGTTACCTCTGCAAAAAGGGTTTCAGAACTGCAGGCCTTGTCCGTCAAAGTTCCTTATATGATTTTCCACAAAGATAGGGTTTCCCTTCGGACCAATCCATCCTTTCTTCCCAATGTGGAATCACCAGTTAATGTCAATCAAACCATCGATTTACCAGTTTTCTTTCCGAATTTTGCTAACAAGATGGAATACAAACTCCACCTGCTGGATGTTCATAGACTGTTGTGATTCTATTTACACAGGACAAAAAATTTCCGTAAATCCGATCAATTGTATCCTTCTGTAAACCCTTTTTGGGTAAACCTATCTCCAAGGTCACTATTGCTGGGTGGATTTCTTCATGCATCCTTCAGGTCTATAAGGAGAAGCATGTCCCCTCTGGGTCAGGTGAAAGCTCATTCCACTAGGTCCATGGCTATGCCTGCGGCCTTTTGGTCTAGAGTCTCTCTCTGTATGATATTTGTTCTGCAGCTACTTGGTCCTCATCTCATACATTTATTTCTCATTACAAATTGGATTTGACTTCCAGAAGGAGAGCATCATGTGGTTCCGTGGAGCTCCGGAATATCCTTCCATGAGGGCCACCCAATAGTTTAGTAGCTGGTGACTCTGTGTCCCACAGGTTGAAGACCAAGTGAAGTAAACTACTTCAGATAAAGACGTTATATACTCATTATAATGTTCCATCTGAGTAGTTTTACTTCATTTGTCTTCAACCATCCCTACCTCCTTCCCCCGGACCTTGGCATATGAACAGCCTATGGGCTGCAGTTATAGGTCACAAGTATTATTTCAGGTCAGGTTATCAGTATAAGAATCGGTAAACTCGATCTGGGGGTTGGAAGGTAGTGGAGGTGTATTATGGGTAAGAGGAGGAGCTTGGAGCTCAGAGCAGATGCTAGTAAGATTGCCGGCTTGGATCCGATACGGATCCGGTATCTCACAGGTTGAGGATAAATGAAGAACTACTCAGATGGAACATTATGGTGAGTACATAACTTCTTTTTGCTTTCCCTCGTCCCGCACCCACAGTGACTACAGACTCTTCCCAGACAGGTTGGAGTGGAATTATCTGGGTCATACGGTCCAAGGCATGTGGACTCCCAAAGACACCAAATCGCGTATCAGTGTCCTGGAGATGACAGCGGTTCTTCTAGTGCTGCAAGCCCTACACAGCTGTCTTCCTCTGGGAACAATTGCAGTACAATCAGACAATATGTTAATGATCTGATACATCAACAAACAATGGGGAACCAGATCTTACCCATTGTGTGAAGAATTGATGAGGGTGTGGCAATGGGTTATCTCTACTAATTTGTTTATTACAGCAATGCACGTTCTGGGGAGTCCAACATCCTGGCAGACAGGCTTAGCTGAGTTCTTCTGATGCCTGATGAGTGGTCCCGAAATCAGTCAGTGGCATATATGTTTTTTCACAAATGGGGTCAGCCTTGCTGCTATTTGCAACCTCTTTCAACAAGTGCAACAGTTTCTTGGCCCTGATTCCTCCACAGAGTGTGTCAACAAGGGACTCTCTAGTTCATGCTTGGTCCCCCTGGTCTGCTTTACACTTTCCCTCCAGTCCCCAAATTTCTGCAGAAAGCATACAGGTTGAAGAGTAAAGTCATCCTCATTGCCCTCTTCTGGCCTCAAGTGTAGTTCACCTTTCTTTGGTCTCATCTAATTTGCCTCCGATGACTCTGGACCCAGCTGCTGATCTACTATCTCATCCATCCAGGCATACTCACCCAAATCTCCAAGGATTGAAACTAACCGCATTGTTTCTGCAATTCCAGTGGTGGCAAGAAATTTCAGGCTTTCATTGCAGAGCAAATGGCAGAGGTTTTCCTTATGGGCCCAGAAAGAACAGACAAATATGTTTACTGCTTCCTTTGAGAAAGTTTTGAATGTTTTGGCTTCCCTCTTTCAGAGTGGAGCCAGCTACTCCACCGTGAAAGTCCTACTTGGAACTGTTTCTAATTTTCATATTGGAAAAAATTTGTCATCTCTGGCTTCATCTCAACTTTGCAACATGTTTCTGAGAGGTATCTTCTTACTTTGCCCCCCCAGTCAAAGACTCCGCTCCACTGTGGGACCCGACCATGGTTTTACAGTCCCTAGTCCTTCCTCCTTTTGAACCTGTGACTAAGATGAATTTGAAGTTTCTCTCATGGAAGACAGTTTTTCTGGTGGCTATCACCTCAGCAAGAAGGTTTTCTGAATTACAAGCCCTTTCCTTGAAGCCCCCTTATCTAATCTTTCACAAAGATAAAGTTACTCTTTGAACCAATCCATCCTTTTTACCCAACGTGACTATGGAAAATAGTATAAATCAGTCTATCAGTTTTCCTGTTTTCTTTCCCAACTTTCAAAACAAAGGAGTGTATACACACTACTTTCTGGATGTTCATAGGCAATTACATTTTTACTTGGACAGAATTAAGTCTTATAGAAAATCAGAATAACTGTATATTTTTCTGATGTAAGAAGAGGGTGAGCCGTCACTAAAATTATCCTTGCCAAATGGTTGAGAATTTGTATATCCTTTGTGTATTATTTTAAGATCAGACCATTACCAGGCAGAATCAAGGTGCATTCCACAACCTGTATGGCACCTTCTCAGGCCTTTTGGTCTAGAGTGTCTGTTGATGATATTTGTGCAGCTGCAACTTGATCAAATTCCCATACCTTTGTTGCACGCTATAAGTTGGACATTACCTCCAGAAATAGAATTGTCTTTGGCTCTGCAGTGCTCCATAATATCTTTCTATGAGGACCACCCTAGGGGTTCTTGTAGCTGGGGACTCTGTCCCACATGTTGATGAAGAATGACAGTGACAATATCAGATAAAGAAACTATGTTCTTACCATAACATTCCATCTGTGTTGTCACTGCATTTTTCCTCAACCTTCCCTCCATGCATGACTATGAGAGACCTGTTAGGATAATTTCATGGAACCATAGTTCCTGGTTGAGCTCCTGATCCTTCTGCTTGATCATGTACATAAGGGTATTTATAGTGTCCATCTTTGTGCTATACTGTTGCTTTTGTGAGCACAGAGTTGCTGCAAGCTCAGTCTGAGCCAAATTAGGTGAATGAGATATTATGGGTAGGATGAGTAGGATGAGTAGGATGGGTAGGATCTCTCAGATTGGAAAGCATCCAAGTCAGATCTGGGACCCACAGGTTGAAACAAAATGCAGTGACAATACAGAGGGTAAGAACATAACTTATTTTGTTTTATCTTTTCTTGAATTTCTACACATTGCTGACTTGTATTCATCAGAAAGTAGTAGTCACTTCTAATTTTCTTGTGTTTGTAACCCTCAGTGTCCTCCTGGGGACAGGCATCCTGATCAGAGCGTGCTTTCTTCTAAAGCTTAATCTTCCCCGTAGTGCAACAGCTATTGAGATTATAATGCCCACAACTGGACTGTCACATCTCAGTTCCTTTCACTTAATATTGCTTCTCTGTTCTTCCATTCTTATTTTGAGAGGCCTCTGTACTAGTATCACTTACTGTTCTGCAGTACCTCTTGCAAATGTAAGTGATACTAGCACAGAGGCCTCTCAAAATTAGAATTGAACTGAGATGTGACAGTCAGCCATGGGCATTGTAATCTCAACAACTGTTGCACTCTGGGGAAGATTTAGCTTTAGAGGAAACCAAGCTGTGATCAAGATGTCTGTCCCCAGAAGGGCATTGACAGTCACAAACACAAGAAATTAGTAGTGGCTGTTGCTTTCTGATGAGTATGGATTAGCAATGTGTAGAAATTCAAGAAAAGATGGTGTTTTTTTTTTTCCCCCATAGTGGTCCATTAAGTAGAATGGGAGTATAAAATAACTGCCTGCTGAGAAGGCTTGTTACTTCTGTCCCCGCAGTGACAGCTGTCATCAACCTTATGCTAAGCATTGAGTTAAATGCATATATTTACCAAACAGCTGCAGAATGCTCTATTAGCTGATAATAACATGTTTGGCAAACGTGTTAAGGAGAACTGTAAGAATTTCAAGGTGAGAGGTAAGGAGCTTAAGTTCCATAAGCATTAACACATACGTAAGGACAAAGAAGAGCATTCATACTAACTTATGTCGAGTCCCTGGCACATGGATTCATCTCATCTGGTGCAACATTGTTCAAGAGAGCTTCCCAAAAGAAACTAACCCAAACTAAGCACCCAACAGTGCAGGGCATTACTTTTCTTTGGTAGACTTCTTGGTGAAGTCTTCAAGATAGATTTTGCTGTTCACACTTTAGCACATAGGTCAGTTGTCTTCTGCAGTAAAGGCACGTGCAATAATTTACATCAGTCTGGGTGGAGGGGGGCAAACTCCACCCGGAACAAATATGTGTATTTTAGACTTTTTGCTAAGAAGTACAAAGCCTTTTAGCAAAGAATACAGGGAAACTACTTCCCCTATGCATACAAGCGGCTTTAGATTCATAGGTAAGTACTAGGCAATCAGTCTGCAGACCCTTACAAGTCTAAACAAAAACCCTATTCAAAAGTTCCCTCTAGCCTTGAAGAAGGCAGGACAAGCTAGACCAGGGAGAACTTGAGGCTGCCCATCCAGTTGTCTAGTTTTATCTTGAAGGTGGCAAGGATGCTACAGTGCTTGACATGTTGTGGAAGGTTGTTCAGAGGTAAGTGTATATGTTAGGATACAGGTCTATCACACCGTGTCTTATCTATCTGCTTATGAAAGCTTATTTTCTTTAACTGGGTTTTTGAGGCTTTTACCTTCTTTTCTATTTAAGAGAAAATCTGGGGGGGGGGGTACATGGTTCATCATACATGTGGATTCCCTAAACCAGTTAATTGTATAAGAACATTCAGAATTTAAGTGTTCACTCTTTTATTCCTTCTATCAAAGGCGACTTATTCTGTAGCATAAACTTGAAAGATAAATGTCTTCACATGCCTCATAACACAGATGTGTCCTGTCAGTGGGCAGTATTTAAATGAACTACATTAGTCTGTAATATGTCTGTTTTGGAGATATTTCACAAGAGTCTGTCTCCTGTTGCAGCTTACCATATTGATTTTAGGCAGTTTTTTACTCCAGGCTGCTGTTTTGTAGGAACACTTCATAGTTTGCCAAAACAGGACAGTTGCATTGTTCTAGGTTTTGGGACAATGGTAAATCTTCTCAAGTACTACAGACCGCTTTGCATTTTATAACATTTATGGGCATCCCCCAGACTCCTTTTAAAACTAAGGATTCTTAATTTAGAAAATGATTAATTCCACAGTTCAACACAACTTAAAATTGTCAGCAGAAATTGTTTGTTCTGGACAGCTGTTTTTGCTGAATGTGTCTGTCATAGTTGCTGTTGTTGCTACAGTTCCCATTTGTATGGCTGTGCAAAAAAATGTTACTCTTTAACCTCTCTACATAATGAAACTGCAGGGGGGTTGATTCTGATATTCTGTGGTGATACCCTTTTCCTTTAACACTTGCTTCTGCATGTAGTGACTAAGGCAATATAAGATTTATTCAATCATTTCTCATCAGTGCTGGCTCTTTTGACAGTGATAAACAAAATAGAACTTTGTTGATTTTTTTTTCTCTCCTCTGGGGGGGTGGCCTCTCACATTTCCCATACAGTGCAAGACTCTCCTACATACTGTTTCTCTAATATAAGCAGCTATAAGATTGCTGAAGCTTGAAGTAAGTAAAAAGCCATTTCTTTGGTGCAGAGGAAATTTGATTTGTGTTGCTGCAAACAGGTTGAGAATTGATCTGTGAAGAAGCACAGCACAACCTCCAGTATGAAGAACATAGTGGGAATCAGTGTAGTTAAGTATAGTCTTTGAAGAAATAGTTTAAGTTGTGATGCTCATTTTGGGGCCAAGATTCTGTCCATGCCAAGTCGATCAAGGGGCTTTGAAAAAAGGATATTGGTTTTGAGCATGTTGTGAATGCTTTTTGCATTAAGAAGTGCTCAGGACAGAGAATTTAATGTTTGAGAGTATGCTTGCTTTTGTTAGAAATGGTTCATTGTAGTTGTAACTAGAACTGGGAGTAGAACTAGATGAATTTTGCAATATTGAAAGAATGATGAGTTCCTGGAACTTTGCGGGAGTAGACTACTGGGTATGTGTACATCAGGCGGGAGAAGTGGGAGAGGCTTACATACGTCATGAATAACAGGGTGGCAGAAAATACAAATTGAACAAAATGAGAGAAGATATACCAGGAGTGGTGGATTGTGTTGGGTTGCTCTAAAAAGGAGACTGAGTTATTGTTACATTAGTAGTGTTTGGTGAACATTAGATGATGAGTGGTTGTGAGATGTAAGCGCAATTTCTTTTCTGGTTATATTGTTTCAAGTGATGCAGTTTTGTGCATTTTAAAATTTGTCCTTTTAAGGGGTGAAATTTTTTGGGAGCAGTGGACCTGGAGAAGAGAGTATAAATGTTGTTGGTTTGGGGGTTAGCCGGGGAATTTGGGGGTGGTAGGGAAGCAAAGCAGTAAACACCTCACACTAATGTAGGAGTTTGAATACATGCAGATCAAGAGTGAGTGGTCAGCTGGGCATCAGATAAGAAATTCATAATTTGAGTCGGAGACCAATGTGTTGAACAATTGTAAATTAAATGCACAGGAATTTGGGTAGTGTTGAAACATTTTAAATTAGGTAAACCAGTACACAGGTAATTCAGCACTATAACAAGATATTTAGGGATTGTGAGAGGGCAGTGAGGAAGGCAGCCCCCCCATGATCTCCACACTGCATGTAAACAGGACATCAAGTATTTTACAAATTTGAAGTTGTCCTTTTCATTCTTCATCATGAATGGGTGTAAGATCCGATCCTCAGTTCAGACTTGGACTCATATACAAGACTTTGGATCCAAATCTCGAGCTTCTCCCTCTGCTCATAATGTTCTGTTCCATCACCAACTCCTCAGATCTCATTTGTCGCCATCGTGTCAAGATGCAGATTGAATCTTGAGTGGTGAAAGTGCATTTTTCAATCTACTTATTAGCTTTAGATAATCCCTTACTATTTTTTTTACTATTTCAATATCGTAGTTGCTGTTTTATTTCTCCCTTTCAGCTTCTAATTGTATTTAAGTGGTCGCTGGCAGTAGGGTGTGTTTCTCTAGCTCCCTACCTTTCTTTCTTTTCATGCCCTTTTGGCACTTCTTATATTTCTGTCACCTTTAGTAATGTTTGTTTAAAACAAAAAAAAGTTTTTTTCTACGTTGATTGTGCATTAGAGTGTTAAACATGTTTTTTTGTATAGCTTAGTGTATGTATGTATTCTTGTCAGAGTGTGTACTCATACGCTCTTAATCTTGAATGTCATCTGTTTCTTGTGCAGTTCTCTAATTGTATTGTGGACATATCTGAGAAGCCCACCAGTTTTAAGAAATGCACTTCTTGTGGGCATAAGTTCCTCAATTCTCATGCCAAAAAGAAATGTGTTTACTGCCTGGGGGCTGAATATCTCAAGTCAGCTTGCGATATATATATATATATATATATATATATATATATATATATATATATATATATATATATATATATATATATATATATGTATGCATCACATTTAACCCCAGACCCCTCTCTGACTGGCACAACAAATTAATACTTAAAGGCTTACTTTCAGCTTCTTCTTCTCCTGGGGCTCAAACACCCTCTAAAGATCAACAAGACTCCATAGACTCCAAGAAACAAGCACTCCAGAAGTCTTTGGGGGCCTCATAGGAGCTACCTGAAAAACATAGGAAGACTTAGGATCTAACCTATTTAGATCCCAAGACTGTTGCTCCTCCCTTGGATTCACAGGAGAGATTACCATCACCAGCTGTCCTGTACCATCCACCACTTACTTGGATCCCAGACCCTTGGATCTAACAGCTAGGAGCTGGTCACTGGAGTTTGTGTTAAAGCCTGTTTTTCCAGCTGTGCCCTTGCAATTATTTCAAACCAGAAGAAAGCATTCTAGGCCCACATCCATCATATCATCCAGATCTTCTAGGAGCTTGACAGAGGCAGGTGTGGACAGGATGATAAGGAGATTTCTCAGGGCTCAGATCCAGATGGTGGGCTGCCAGTTCCGTCCCCTCTCGGATCCATGAGTGCACTTGCCCATCCAGTACTGTAACCTTCTCCGATCTGACCTGTGGTCTCAGAGTCTCAATCCAAGACCCCCAAGAGAGTCTTTGTCAGATCCGAGAAAGCTCCTTTCCTTGACTCTGATGGTTTCCCTGACCAGCCCTGCTCTGATACCTTCAGATCAGGATGGGTCTTGGATCTAGGAAGTAGGTGCAGGATCCAAGGGGTTGGATTCCACTCCTACTTTGTGGGATCCATTCCTCTCCCTTTGTGCCTTGGCTCTTGACAGTTCAGGTCTGATTCTCTTCAGAGGGCTGAGATCCAGGGTTTTCCTTGACCTCCCATTCTCTGCTGCCTTGGCACTAAAGAGGGGGGAGGGGAGTCCCCAGGTCCATCAACCTTTCAGGTAGTAGAAAGGGCTTTCTCTTTGCATAGGGACCCATCCTGTCTAATCTCTGATTCTACCCCTCTCCCCTCATTAGGTCTGAGCTCTGAATCCATCATTTCTGCTCCTCAGGGTCAGCCAGCTCCAGGAAGCCTCCACACTTGTTTGCCAGAGAGATTACCCTCTTCTTTGACTCCTTTCCTGAACACCCTATAGAAGGGGTACCT
Organism: Protopterus annectens; assembly: GCF_019279795.1. NCBI lineage: Eukaryota > Metazoa > Chordata > Ceratodontiformes > Protopteridae > Protopterus > Protopterus annectens. The sequence continues at coordinate 322,618,841 of NC_056743.1, forward strand.
CAGAAGAGAACATGTAAGAGGAGGTACATAGATTCCCCTTTGGAGTCTCTCAAGGAAGACACCAGTTTTGATGATGGAGAAGGATCCCCACATGATGATGTTTCCTTTGGGGATATCATGGAAATCCTCAGAAGGGTGGCTGGTCTTCCCAAGCTCCTTCTTCTGAAGAACTGGTGTTCCTAGAGGCTTTTGGGGCTGGTCCATCTACATTTTGGTTGAACCCACCCTGCTGTGGATGAACATTGATCTGGATTCTTGCCAAGCTTGGAAGGAAGTGGACACTGTTGAGCCCATGCTCAAGCACCCAGATAGGTTCTTAGTCCCTCCTTCAGACAGACCTCACTGGAGCAAGGGCATCCCTGTTGATGGCATAGTTGTCGCGGCAGCCATTAAAAAGGGGCTAGCCAAACAAAGCTCCTCTGTCCATCCACTGAACAGGGAGTTGAGAGCGATGGATAGGTTTGGAAAGTGCATCTATGCCTCAGCTACATTCGAGCTGAGGTCATTGAACTACCTGACACATTTCACCCATGTAATAGAGAGATTTGATAAAGGAGCTTTCAAACTCTCTCTTTGAGTCCATGTGTGTGGAGGATCTCAAGAAGGTTTCCCCTTCAACTGGCTACACTTTTGTCCATTGCCAGTTTATATAGCAGAGGATGCCTCATGAGCAGTCTGTTCAGGCATAGCCATTAGCCTGGATGAGGCTATGTGACTTCTCGGAACCCTTCAAGGCGACATTTGTCAACCACAGTGAGCAGGAGTGAAAGACCCTGTCTGCTGTTGGAATAAAATATTCTACCCTTCAACGTTCATTCTGTAGGAACCACCGAGGTGGTAAGAAAATGTAGTTCTGGAAGTCTCAGGGACCTTTTCAGGATTCATGCAGGGATACATTCTCCAGAGGCAGAGAAGTAGGTTTCAGTAGCAGATGTTGCCCCAGAGGCAGAGGGGGGCAGCAAAACCAGGGCTTCAGAGACTCCTTCTCTGATAGACCCTATCAGTGCTCCTGAAGCATTGCCCGACTGTGCACCTCTGGAGATAGTCGGGGTCATTTTTCCTTGCACCTGGATGCTTAGACAGATATCACAAAAATGCATTGTTGCTTAGAATCATATCCAGAGGTTACTGCATACCCTTTTTCCTTCCACCTCCTGTCATAATAAAGAAACTCCTCGGCGTTCCACCCAGTTAGAGGGAATACGCGGCTTAAGAAATTCAGTGCTACAGAAGAGAGCCATCCATGAGGTCCCACCCGAACAGATAGGATTCGGAATTTGCTCCCACTTCTTTTTAGTGCCAAAGAAAACAGGAGACCTGAGACCAATTTTGGATCTAAGTAGTTTGAATCAATATGTAAAGAAGTGAAAGTTACAAATGGATACAGTTCAGTCCATTCTACCTCTTCTGCACAAGGAAGATTGGATGTGTACTGTAGATCTCCAGGATGCATACTGTCACAACAAAATAGACAGGTGCTCTAGGAGACAATTGTGCCTTTGGCTGGAGCCAATCACTACCATAGTCCACTGGGTGTTCACCAAATGCATGACAGTTGTGGCAGCCCACTTGAGACTCAAAGGATTCCAGTTGTTTCCCTGTCTAAACGATTGGCTCCTCACCACTCCAACCAAGCATCAACTTCTACACGCCAGGGTTTACTTGCTTCAGATCTCCATCTCCTTAGGCATTTCATTACACCATGCCAAATCAAGTCTAATTCTTGTACAGACTGGAATTTATAGGAACTCAACTGAATACTGCGACTCATGACATCATTACCTTTTCATTGCATCACATCATTGGGAAATCAGGTGCCATACTGTCTGTCCATCCCCTCCAGCAAAACTAGTACTGAAATCTCTTGGGCCAATGTCATCTTCCATTCTTCTAGTTCCTCTTTATGTGAATCCTTCAATGGATACTGGCGGTACAGTGGTCTATACTTTACAAGCCTCTATCATTTCATTCTCCCTTCCTCCCACTATTGCCACAGTGATGACGGATGCTTCCCAACTGGGGTGGGGGCATTTCATGGGAAAGATGGTCCAAAGCACATTGTCCCCCTCAGGGACGAAGTTGCATAGTAGTGTTCTAGAGGTGAAAGCAGTCATCCTAACGTTGCAAGCCTTTCAGTACATTCTCCCTCTAGAGGCTTTTGCAATCCACACAGACATGTCTTTAGTCTGATATGTCAGCAAACAAAGAGGAACACATTCCTACCTGTTGTGTAGAGTGGCCATGAGGGTCTGGGAATGGGCGATCTCTCCAGACTGCCTTCTTATTGCAGCGCACATTCCGGGGGAACCAACATGCTTGGCAGACAGACTCAGCAGATCCATTCTTATTCCTCATGAGTGGTCCCTCAATCAAGCAGTAGCGAATATGATCTTCAGTCGCTGGGGCCAGCCTTGCTGTAACCTATTTGCCTCTCCCCTCAATAAGTGCAGCAAGTAATTTGATCTGATTTCCCGTCTGGGGAGTCACTGAGGGATGCCCTGATTCATGATTGGACCCTTGGTCTCCTTTGTGCCTACCCTCCTCATCCACTGAACCCAAAGTTCCTACAGAAAGCAAGCAGGCTGACGAGCTCAGTTATCCTCATTGCCCCCTTCTGGCCTTGACAGATATGATTCCCCTTCCTCTGGTCTCACCTGAAATATTCCCCATAATTACTGGAGCCCACTCAGGATCTCTTATTTCATGCATCAGAAATTCCACGTACCAGACCCCACTCCCTCAAACTGACCACATGGTTTCTCCACTTCCAGTGATAGATGATCCAGGCTCGCTTCCCCAGTTTGTGACATTATCTTCACCTTCGAGAAGGCCTCCACCAAGAAAATCTACAGAAGCAAATGGAAAAGATTTTCTACACGGGCTTCAGAGCAGAATATTGACCCTTTTTCAGCACCTACTTCAGCCATTCTTCTTTTCCTCAATGCTCTTTTTAAAGAAGGGGCTAGTTTTTTACTATTAAACTTTAGATCTGATGTCAGTCTTAATTTACCCTTTACATTTGGGAATACAGTTCTGATCTTCGGAACTGGCTTGGCCGTTACGTAGCTCGCACCAGCCAAAAACTCTTGAGCTAAGACTCTACACACAATACCCCTCTCCATATTACCTTGGATCTCATTTGCTGCAAGATGCATCAGCCATTTTCTCTTGCAGCTGAGTAAAATTTTCTTGTGTTTTTATAGTTTTATCTAACCTTTTTTATACTTTATATATATATATATATATATATATATATATATATATATATATATTCATCTCTTCTACCCCCTTTTTTGTCAAGTGAGTGTATTTTCTGTACCATCATTGGTAGTACTTTGCTGTCTCCTGCCATCTTTGGTAATGTCTGTCCCTCCTTTTCTCTACCTCTTTAGGTATCCTTAAATTACCATTGTTGGTAGTTTTTATTTCTTGCTGTCCGTGTTTTGTGTGTGTGTGTGTGTGCACTGTCTGTTGACTCCTATTTTTTTTTTTTTTTTTTTTTTTGGCGTCTGTCAGCATGGGTGAGAAATTGAAAGGCACTACGAGCTTTAAACAGTGCCAAGATTGTGGACAGAAGATGCCCAACTCAGATGGGCATTTTCATGTGTATAGTGTTTAGGCCTAGCTCATCTCGATCAGGAAAGTACTATCTACCAGACCTTCAGCAACCAGGCCTTGGTTGAATGCAGAAATAAATTAATGTTAAAAGGACTAATTAAGTCTTCTTTTGAGGAGGCTTTATCCAAGGCTGACACATCCCCTACTAAATCTGACAGTGGAACCAAGAAAAATTATTCGGTGCTGATGTCTCCTTTGGTACTGCTGATTAAAAAGCATAAGCCTTCCACTACCACCACTTCAGCGGAACGGAAGGCTAAGGTTCCAAGACTTTCGAAACAGACAACATCCTCAGCACCATCTCCTATGGCACTGCCAACCTCAGTGCCAGTTTCTTCAGTACCAACATATTCAGTTTCCCATTTGGTACTGATCTCTTCTGCTGCACTTCCGCAGACATTGGCACCTCCATCAGTGCCAAAATCAGCCATAATTTTCACACCCAGGACAAGGTATTCACCCTCTATTGAACCCTTCATGGGGCAGCTTCCCCAGCCCTTTCCTTGAAAGACCAGAATCACCTTCAAGCTTATCTGTCCTTTCCTCCAGGAGTCTTACCGAAGTCAACATCGTAAGGTTGATGGATGAGCTCCTAATGGCCAGGGGTCTTTCTGTCTCTGTTCAGACCCCTCTGGAATTTGGGGCATTTTCTTCCAGGATTCCTCGAAATCATCCTCCTGTAACATCCTCAGAGGGCTTAGAGCTTCCCACTCTGATCCCACTGGTTCCAGTTGCTCTGGTAACACCAGCCTTTCCCCTTTAGTTCCAGTATCTGCCCTGACTTCTTTGAGAGTTTTGGATTGGCTGCACCCTTTTTGTTAGGAGTTATCCTTGACTCTCTGAATCTCGGCAGATGTGGGCTGTTCCTCAACTCTAGCTTCAGAGATGGGTCTCTCGGAGTAGGGTGTCACCTCAGTTCCGAGGTTGCCCTTCTCAGTTTCCACTCCCATCCCTTTTTGGGGGGATCTGCCTTCCAGGTAATAGGGCATTGGCTTCTGCAGGCTCTCAGCTGGCCCTCCTGTGTCAGAGTTTAATCCCAAGACACCTTCTTGCCCAGAGCTGCCACCAACCTCTACGTCTGGACAGTGGGCACCTTGGCTGCAAGATCCCCTGCACAGGGCCCCTCTTCTTCTGAGTCCTCATCAGGGATTCCCACTGAGGAGCCACCCCAGAAAAAGACATGTAACAGGAAACACTTAGACTGCTTTGAAGAAGTAGTCACAGAAGACACGGACTTAGATGAAGGAGAGGGTTCTTCCTGGTTATCCCAGAAGACATGTCATTTGGAGACATCCTAGAGGCTCTGAAATAGAGCAGTAACTGGAACCCCAAAGACCCTATTTCTGTGGAGTCAGTGTACTTGAAAGCCTTTGGTGATCACCCATCTATTTCTTGGGTGACCCCTCCCACTGACAGTCTTATTAAATTGATTGCACAGTGGGCTTGGAAGGCTCCTGATTCCATAGAGCCAATTCCCTGGAGACCTGCCAAAATACTATATGCTCCAGAGGACCACCAGCATTGGGCAAAGGGGTTAGCAGTAGATGCTGTGGTGGTGGCAGCAGCGGCGCCCACCAAAAAGGAACTAGCTGAAGAGAGTGCCTCTGTTCATCTCCCTTACAAAGACTCCAGGACGATGGAGAGATTCAGAAAGCAGGCAAATGCTTTATTGACCCTCATGCTAAGGTATTTGAATTGTATGGTACATTTTACTAGATTCCAGAGGGATCTGATCAAGGAGCTATCAGATACCATAGCAAGGTGGTGTCTGAGAAGATCCAGGATAAACTGGCCTCCCAGCTAGCAACCCTGAAGTCCATTTCCAACTCATTCATGAGGCTCATTGTTCATAGGTTCATAGGTTCGTACTAGGCTATCTGCCCTAGGGCATTTATAAGCCTAGCCAGAGTGTGTGTGGCTTTCACCACCCCTTAGGATGAGAATACTACACCCATTTAGGGTTTAGTTTACTGTGCCTCTGTCTAGTAGTGACACAGATATGACCCCCCGGGGTAAACCTACGAAGGCTCTGCCTAACATGGACTGGGATTCTGTTTCATAGTGTACGGAGCCAATGGGTTATGAATCTGTCCCTCCAGTACGTCCTATTTATTTCTGTGTTGAGGTTCAAATCTCTTGCTCTCGTGGCTCTGATGGATTTGGATTTTCTGAGGTGGAGCATGTCCATTAATTCCGGATTGGACATGGCCTTGTACGTCAGGCATAGATCACCTCTGAGTAGGCAGTATGCGACTGAATAGAGCTGGAGTTTCTTCAGCTGGGCAGCATATGATTGAGACCTTTTATCCCCTTGGTGAGGAACTTTTGGGGTCTTTCCAACTGCTGCAGGTGTCGGGTAAGATGCATCTCAAATGGGGCATTGTACTCAATCATGGGCCTGATGAGAAGAGTACAGGGGCACAATGACCTCTCTTGATCTATATGTGAATCCCTTCATGATAAGGTGGGCAATATAGAAGGTCTTCCTAACCACTTTGGCAATGTGAGTGTCAAATGAGAGGTTACTGTCAACTTGGGTCCCTAGGTCCCTGATTACCTCTTCCGTACTTAATGGATTACCACCTGTGTGGTAATTTGTGGGTACCTTGTTTTTCCCAAAGGGTATGACTATACATTTTTTGGCATTCAGCTTAAGGCCATGGCTCTGGCACCAATTATCCGTTTCTATGAGGCCTCTCTGAAGGATGCTTGTGTCCGCTGGAGTATCAGTTATGGTGCCCAGTTTGCAGTCATCTGAGAACTTTGTCAGCCACAATCCTCCTATGTTTGCCTGCACCTCGGAAAAATAAATGCTGAACAAGAGGGGTCCCAGGACTGAGCCCTGTGGGACACCGCTTGTGACTGGCTTAGTCTCCGACATAGCTCCAGCAACTCTGACCCTGTGGGTTCTGTGCTTGAGCCAGTTTGCAACCCATCTTGTGACATATGGGTTTACATTTAAGCTGGTGAGTTTGTCTATGATGCCCGAGTGGGGTATTGTGTCGAAGGCTTTTGCAAGGTTAAGGTAGGCTGTGTGAACTGCCTTACCCTCATCAATGGCCTTAGTGACTGTTTCAAAAAAGTCGACCAAGTTCAAAAGGCAGGATCTGCCCTTGACAAAGCCAAATTGGGTAGGATCCAATGTCTGTAGGTCCCCAATGTCTTTGTTTATGAGTTCCATAATGATCCTTTCCATAGCTTTGCAGACCAGGCTCGTCAAGCTTATGGGGCGGTAATTTCCAGGGTCCGTAGAAGCACCGCCTTTGTGTAGTGGGACCACTGTTACTGTACGCCACTCTTTGGGTACGTATCCTGTAGTAAGGCTAAGATTAAACAGCAGCCTTATGTGCGGGTTTAGTTCCTCTTGGAGTTCATGTAGCACACAGCCCGGGACACCGTCCGGTCCCATTGATGCTGTGTTTTTAGCTTTGGAGAGGGCGGCTCTCACCTGTGCATCTGAGATGTTAGGGAGGCTACACTCTGCTGGGATAGATATTTCTCCTTTTGGGGGGGAGGGGGAGGAGAAATTTGCACTGAACCTGTCTGCCAGAATGTTGGCAATGTCTGTCGGTTCAGTGTATTTTGTGTCATTTTGGACTAACTCTGAGCATATCTGAGAGTTTCCACCCACGTTTCTAACATAGCTAAAGAAGGCCTTGTGATTGTCTTTTGTGTCTTTTGCGATTTTTCTCTCAAAGTTGGCCTTGGATGATTTTATGAGTGATCGTAGTTTTTTGCTAGTACTGATCAGAGATGCCTTCCCTTTTAGGGATTTTGCTCTGTCATGTAGTAGCTTCCTCCTCCTGTTGTAAAGTTTGTTAACGGCTGGGGTCCACCAGACAGGGCACCTGCCTTTGGGGGCATGGGTCTTGGTTTTATTTGGGATTGCATGATCCATGCATTCTTGAAGGTGCCCATAGAAGGCTTTTATAGAGGATTCAGCGGTGTGGGTTGTGGTTTCCACTGGCCCAGGGGCCTTGAAGGATACCACTTCAGTCTTAAGAAGTGTGAAGTTGGCTTTTGAGAAGTTCTTCACTGTGGTCTTTTGTGCAGGGGGTGGGGGCGGGATGTGGATTTCCAGTGAGATTAATTTATGGTCTGATCTCACCAATGAGGGGTATACTTCCAGTGTGGAGCATTTTGTCCCCATGTTTGTGATGATCAGGTCTAGTATATTATCTCCTCTTGTGGGAATGGTGACTAGTTTTTCCATTGCATTTGAGTTTATGAATTCTAGGAACCTTTGGGCTAGGGTGATGGGGCTTGAGTAATGTTCCCAGTCTATGTTTGGGTAGTTGAAGTCTCCCCAATATGATGGTATTTGGAGAGACATTCATACTCTCCAGTGTCTTCAGGAAGGCTGAGTGGGGTTCCTGAGTTTGAGAGGGTGGTCTGTAGCATGCTACAAACTGTAGGGCAGTTTTGCCTATGGTTAGTTGCACCTGGATGGTCTCCAATGCTTCGTGCGTTGCCACTAACCTGGAGGCGTGGGTATCTTTGATGAATATGGATACTCCCCCTCCTTTTGTGGTTCGGTCCAAGTTTTGGGGCCGGAAAGCATGATATGAGGTAAAACCTGGTAGTGCTGGGGTGCTCTCAGGAGCCTTGAACCAGGTTTCAGTCACTGCACAGACATCGATGTTCTCCATACTGAGGAGGGCTTCGAGAGCGTGCATCTTGAGGTTTAAACTTCTGGCATTGGGCAGCATTACCCTTAGTTTTTTTTCCACTTGTGTTTTCTAGGGAGGTAGGTTTGTCTTTTGAGCCTTGCCTAAAAAAGGCACTATGGGGGTGGCAAGAGCCTTGTCCAATATCCGGAAGCCCAGGGGTGACAGGTGCAAGCCATCCCATGCAAAGCAGCGTGGCTTGTCAAGCATGTCATCCCAAGCAGACAGACATTGGATCCCCTTAGAATGACACCAGTAATTAAGCCAATTGTTAAAACTGATCATTTTGTCTTTGTACTGTGGCATCATTCTTGGTGAGGGTAAGATGCTGCTCAGGGTCAGGGTCATACTGGCCTGGGCTACATAATCAGAGAGCTCCTCTATGTCTCTTTTCATGTAGTCCAGGGAGGTACATCTCAGGTCGTTCACACCGGCATGGACAATGACTGAGTCATATTTGTACTTGCTTTGGAGTGACCTGAGTGCTTGTGTTATGTGTTGGATTCTAGCGCCCGACAGGCAGCTTACTGTAACCTTTTCCTTGTTCAGTCTTGTGAGCGGGACGTCAGTGTGTCTGACTATGGAGTCACCTTTTACAAGTGTGTCTGGCATGTTGTTTGGCCTTAAGGGCTGTGACTGTTTAGCACACTGACTTTGTGAACTATGTGTTGCATCTGCTATGTCTTGAGGTAGTTGTCGCTTGGCTGTCTGCTTTGGGAGACCTCTGTTGTTTTGGTAGATTTTTAATCAGAGCCTCCGAGTATGTTTTTGTGTGTTTATGTGTTTGGTTTGCAGTTGTGATAGGTCTATGTGAGACTGGGTTTGTGGTGTGCGTGGTTACCTTCTCCTCCTGACTGGTTTTGCCAGTACTGAGTTGAGAGAGCTCAGCCTCCAGTTTGGCTATATAGTTGCATCTCTCACATATATTTGTATTTGTTGGGAGGAGGAGAGAGTTGTCTGTGTCAATGAGGCAATTGTAACATTGCCTCAAGATTCCCAGATTCACCAGCTGAACAGGAGAGGACACCAGCAACTGACCCTTCGACATGCTAGAATAGTGTAAATGATTGCTGTGTAACTGAGTCAGAAAGGACCTATAAGGAAATGGGTACTCAAGGGGATTTAGGTGAATGAAGTACTTTCTTTTTGTTTAAGAGTGCTTTTCCTGTATAAAAATGCTTTAGGAGCAAGTGCTGGGCTTTTCAGATAGAGAATAGGCTGTTAGATTGCAAGTAGAGCAGTTCTAAGGGAAAAATTGAAGAGCAAACTTTACAGAGCCAGAAATAGTTTAAACTTGATTAACCGGCGCTGCCCGATGCTGCTCTATGAGCAACTTCGCGCAAAATCGTGCAAAAGCGCGTAAAAATGGGCTTTATAGCAGGGGGTTGAAAAGAGCCAGGAATTGACCCAAAATGGCCAGTAAACTACAAGTTGCTGGGCTGGAACCACTCCTCTAGGGACAAATAGGTTGCTCAGTGCTCCCCACTCCCACTGGTGAACAAAGAAGCTTCCTCTTATCCAAATAAGGATATGGATAGCACGGGAACTATGACAAAGCCCAGAGATCAGCAAAATCTGAAGACTGGACTATTCTAGTTCAGTAAGGCGGGAAAACAAGGATATTTTTTTTTTTTTTTCTTTTTTACAGAGACAGAAGAAAAAGATACAGTAGCAAACAGTAAATGCTATAAAACGGCTAGCGCACTTGAGTGTGTTAGCCTAACAGTTAAATTAAACAAAAATAACTTTTTTAAAGTGCAAGCAGTTTAGATTCAACACAGGTACTGTATAAACAATATGCAGAGCTGTTTTTTAGGCGAACTGCAGTCGAGATACAGTAATTAAAACGAAAGCCAGAAAAAATACTTAAAAATCAAGCAAAGTCACTCTTTCACTCTCTGCTGCTTGTAGAACTCTGCAGGACACCACGAGGAGCTGTGCATGCAGCTGAAGAGGGCAACAGGTTCAGGTGTTGCCATAAGGCATCATGTCTGGATGTGCTTGTGTGAGTTTGCAGAGACATTCAAGTCTTCCTTCATCAGTGCTCCCCTTGATGGATCTTCTTTATTTGCCCCCAAAGTCAAAGAAACTCTAGCCAGATGTGAGAAGGACAGAAAGACCCTATCTGGAGTGGGCATACATTTTTCTGATCCCCAAATCAAAGGAGAGGGAAGATGTGGTTCAGAAAATCCCAAGGACCTTTTCAGGACACACATGGTGGAGGTTCTCTTTGGGCAGAGGGGCAGCTCTAATGGAAGACACTGACCCCAAGGCAGAGATGGCAAGCAAAATCGGGGTTCCAGAGATTTTCTCCGGACAATCCTATCATTGCTGCTGAAAGGGGCCCAATTGCTTAACTCTGAAAGCAGACAGGGGAAGATTTTCACTGCACAAGACCCTGGCGACAAATAACTTCAGATGCTTGGGTTCAGAGGATCATTGCTATATATTACCGTATTCCCTTCACTCTTTTTCCAAGATTGAAATGAAGCCTCCACAATGTTCCACCCAATCAGAGGAACCAAGCAACCTTAGAGATTCAAAAGCTTCTAGAAAAAGAGTTATCCAAGCTAAGAGCCAGTCATTTTCAGTTCAGAGTGCTGCCCTTTGGCCTCACCACAGCCCCCAGTTTTTCACCAAGTGTCTGGCAGCAGTAACAGCTCATTTGAGACTACATGGATTCAGGGTGTTTTATTATCTAGACAATTGGTTCATCATTGCTTCCACCAGCCATCTACTTCCTCAAGCAGCAGACTTCATTCTGCACCTGTTCGCTCATCTGGGCATTACAGTGAAACAATCAAAATCTCAGCTAAGTCCCACTCAAGATCTAGAGTTTATATAAGCTAGTCTGAACACAATCTTTTGTGTAGTTTCCCTGCCTCTTAACAGGCTTCAGAAGGTAAAATCTCAAGTTCAAGCCATTCACTCCAAAGACAAGACTCCTGCACTTCTAGCCCTCCAACCTTTAGGGTCCAGGGCAGCGACCATTACCTTAGCTCCACTAGCAAAATTTCACATGCGGCTGCTACAATGGCTTCTAGCATCCCAATGGTACATCTTAACCCATCCAGTGATGTACCCAGTTCTTATCACCAGTCACTGCAAGAAGGACTTATCCTGGTGGATGGAATCTGAGGAAATTATTTTAGGCTGCCCCTTTGTCCACCCTCAACCCAAGGCCATAGTGACCACGGATGCCTGCCAGATAGGTTGGGGGTGGATATTATCTGGGAAGAACAGTCTAAGGCACTTGGTCCCTGATAGAGGCCAACCTGCATATCAGTGTCCTGGAATTGAGGGCTGTGCTGTTTAATGTTGCAAGCCTTTTAATCTGTCCTCCCTCTACGAATGATTGCAGTTCATTCAGGCAACATGTCCGTGGTCTGGTACATCAAACATGGCGGAATCAAATCTTTACCCCCTATGTTGAGAAGCTCTGAGTGTGGCACTGGACAAAATCCTCCAACCACTTTATTACAGCAATGCATATCCAAGGGAGATCAAACATGATAGCTGACAGACTGAGGAGATACATTCTCCTGCCTCACAAGTGGTCCCTCAATCTTAGAGTGGCGAAGGAGATTTTTCTGTCACTGGGGCCAGTCTTGCTGCGACTTCTTTGCATCACCCCAAAACAACAAGTGCCACAACTATTTTGCCCTAATTCCCCCCTCAGTGGGATTCCCCATGAGATGCCCTCCTTCATGATTGGCCATCGGGTTTACTCTGTGCCTTTTTTCCCTTCTCTCTAATTTCTATCTTAAAGAAAGCCAGCAAGTTGAGAAGCAAAGTGATCTCTTCTGGCCTTGATAAGTCTGGTTCCCCTTTCTATGACCTCGTCTAATTCACCATCCATGGATTCTGGACCCAGTTGTGGATCTTTTGTCTCACCGCACCCCAGCCTTCAGAACCGCAAGCTTACAGCTTGATTCCTCCAATTCCGCTGGTCACCAGGCAGAAGAATGTATCTTTCCCAGTTCAAAAAATTTTACTGGCTTCCCCAGAGACCTTCCACCAGGAAACTCTACCTAAGTAAGTGGAAAAGATTTTCTGTTTGGGTGTACGATAATGATCGTAACCCCTTTTCTGCACCGGTTGAAAAAGTTTTGGAGTTTTTAGCTATGCTTTTCAGTCAAGGAGCGTTTGCGTCCATGATTAAGGTCCAACTAGCTGCTATGTCTAATTTCCACAATGGCTTCGAAGATCATTCACTAATTTCTCATAGATTATGTAAAGTGTTCATGAAAGGGGCTTTGCAATTAAAACCTCAGTTTAAAGACCCTTTAGCACCTTGGGATCTGACATTTGTTTTACAGTCTTTGGTGCTTCCCCTATTTGAATCGGTGACAACATGTCACCTAAAGTTTCTCTCATGGAAAACTATTTTTCTGATAACCATTACCTCTGCCAGAAGAATTTGTGAGATACAAGCGTAATCTTCAAAACCCCCATACTGTGTTTTCATAAGGATATGGTTTCACTGAGAACCTCTTTTCTCCCTAAGGTGGCCTCAGAATCTGTCATTAATCAAACTATTGACTTATCCATTTTCTTTCCCAAATTTTCCACCAAAGTGTAATATTGCTTACATTTGCTGGACGTTCACAGACATTCACATTTCCACCTCACCAGGACTAAAGAATCTAGAAAATCAGACCAGTCATTTGTTTCTTTCTCCAGTCCATCTCTGGGAAAATCTGTTTCAAAAGTTACCTTGTCAAAATGGCTAAGAGACTATTACTTTCATATACAATAAAAAGAATCTTAAGTTACCAGTGCCAGTGAGAGCACACTCCACTAGATCAATAGCCATATCTGCTGTTTTCCATTCCAAGGCTTCCATGGGTGGAATATGAGCAGCAGTAACCTGGGCTGTTCTGCATATCTTCATCACTCATTACAAATTGGATCTGGTCTCCAGGGGAAGAGCATCCTTTGGCTCTATGGCTCTCAGGAATATCCTTCCATAAGGCCACCCAGGATCTAAAGTAGCTAAGGACTCTCTCCCAAAGGGAAAGGATAAATAAAGACGTTATTTACTCATCATAATGTTCCATCTGTGTTGCCGATATTCATTTATGCTTTGTACCCCCCCTCCTTCCCCCTCCTATAGACTTTCTGTTGGATCCGTCACTTGTCCTGGTAACTTTTCAGGTTTGACCTTAGACATGGCCTCTTCAGTTCTGTTTACAAATTCCTTTGTCTTTCTGTGTGGCTGCAAACTTGATCTGAGGTACTATGGAGTGGGGTATTGTGGGTAGAGTCTTAGCTTGAGAGTTTTTGGCTGGTGCGAGCTATGTTACGGCCGAGCCGGTTCCGAGGATTGGAACCATATTTCCAAAGGTAAAGAATAAATGAATATCGGCAACACAGATGTAACATTATGGTGAGTACATAACTTCTTTTTATCAGTCATATCCAACTTTCATGCTGGAAACAAATCATTCTCTCTGAAATCTTCCAGATTATGTAAAACTTTCATGAAGGGAATTTTCCCCTTAGACTTCCAATAAAAGATCCCTCTCCTCCTTGGGATCTGACATTGGTCCCTCAGGGGTACTCAAAAACCCTTTGAACCAGTGGATGAATGTGATACAAAGTTTCTGTCTTGGAAAACAATCTTTTTATTAGCTGTCTCTTCTGCAAATGAATTTCTGAGCTCCAGACCTTATCAGCTAGGCCTCCTTACATTATTTACCATAAGGATAGGGTGTCTCTATGAACCAACCCTTTCTTTCTTACTAAAGTGGCCACAGAAGCCAAAATTAACCAGTCCATTCAATTACCAGTTTTCTTCCCAAACTTTACAAATTTGGGCCAATATATGTTGTACCTTTTTGATGTCCACAGACAATTACATTTTTATCTTCACAGAACAAAACAGTACAGGAAGTCTAATTAGCTGTTTATATCTTTTTCCCCTAACCTGTTGCGTCAGGCAGTTTTCAAAATTATTCTGGCCAAATAGATTACTGATTGTATCTTGTTCATTTATTCTCAAAAAGGTTGGGAGTTGGACCGTCTTCCTAGACCTCATTCCACTAGTTCCATGGCTACTTCTTTTTCTTCAAGAACTTCCATTGACATCTTTGATGCAGCCATTTTGTCAAAGACTCATACCTTTATTATGCATTACAAATTAGACATGGTCTCCAGAAGCAGAGCTTCTTTGGTTCGACAGTGCTCTGGCATATCCTTTCTTGAGGGGCTCCCAAGAGTTATGTAGCTGGGAACTCTGACACATTTGTGAGGAAGAATGAAATGGACATTTAGAAGGTATGTACATACCATAGCTTGGCATCTGTGTTGTCCATTTTCATTCTTCCTCACCTTCCCTCCCAGCCATCCCATGGCCCTGTCACTCTTAGAAGGATCGTTGGATGATATTGGAACCCACATGCTTTTGATTTGAGCCTCATTCTTTTTTGTGTCTGTTCTGTATCTATAATACAGTGGGCAGTAAGGCAGCAAACTCAATCAAAGGAGTTGGGAATGGAATAGAGCATTATGGGCAGAGGGAGGAACTCGAGATTTGGATCTGAAGTCTTGTATATGCAGCTTAATCAGATCCAAAGATCAGATCCTAGAGCCATTTGTGAGGAAGAATGAAAATGGACAACACAGATGCCAAGCTATGATAAGAATATAATTTCTAATTTTTAGAATAAATTAATTGTAAAGGCCAGCAGAACAATTGCCACAATTGTACAGTTATTACTAAGGCAACTACAAGTGGAATAGCTATTGTGTTCACTGTGGCAAGGGAGATTACCAGTGCAAGGTCTTCAAGACCTGAAGAAAAAAAAACAACAGTAAACTGAGACCTGTGTGCCATCTTGTCAGCAAAAAGTGGCCAGAAAATAAATTATTTTTATTCTAGACTCAAAAGCCATTCAAGTGGTCCAACTGGATCAGATATGGTCTGGCTTTTACTCCAGATTGTGTTAGTTCAAAAGAAAAACAAGGTCCTCGAACCAGTCTCTGACCTAAGTAAGTATAGCCAGTATGTAATGAATTTTTCCTTGTCTATAGGCAAATGACTGGATGTGCTTGATTGACATTCAGGATGCTTACAGATTAGCCAACACATCCCAAAAATACATGCATTTCTGCCTGAGAGTCAGTTACTTTCATTCCAGAGCTCTGCCCTTTGGTCTTAACACAGCCTTCTTGGAGTTCATCAAATGCATTGTCAGAGCTGCTCACCTGAGGCTACAACAGATTCACATGTTTCCATACCTAGATGACTGACTCCTTGATGCCAC
Organism: Protopterus annectens; assembly: GCF_019279795.1. Taxonomy (NCBI): domain Eukaryota; kingdom Metazoa; phylum Chordata; order Ceratodontiformes; family Protopteridae; genus Protopterus; species Protopterus annectens. The sequence continues at coordinate 322,634,394 of NC_056743.1, forward strand.
ATCAAAGAATCCCTGATCAAGCCCAGAAACTATCTGCTTTAGCTATGTCTGTTCTTAGGCATCTCTGTAAACTAGCCATTTAATTCATAGAATATCATCTGGACACAACTACATGCATTGTTTCTCTTCCTTCAGAGACCATTCAAATCTTGAGATGTTCTGTTCAAAACCTTATTAAATTATTACCTCCACCAGCAGTCTTAGCCCTTTGAGTCCTGGTGCTGCTGGTTTCTTCCATAATAGTAGTTCATCTGGCTCAGTTGCATACAACAGTATTACAGTGGCTATTCAGATCAAAATGGTCACAAGCAACAGATCTGTCTTGCACCCATAATAATCACCCATCTTTGCAAAGTCCAGCTACTTTGGTAGCTAACTTCCCCCTTGATTCTCCTAGAAAGACCACGTGTGACTTCTGGTATGCCATCAAGTGAGTTGTATCAGTGTTTATAGTGCTCCATAGGAAAGAAAGGAAAATAATTTAAAGTGAAAATCCTCTTCAAGAAGTCCATGAGAAGTAAACTTTAGGAGGAAAAAGACATGAGAAGTGAATGCGTCATAAAGCATGAAAGGAAAACAGGAAGATCAGAGCACAGTTGTAAGTGAAGAGATGGCCAACACTGAGCATGTGTGTGAGCAAATGACCTTAGAAGCAATATGGCAAGAAAAAAAGATTATAAAGGTTTTGATGGAGAATCCACAGATGCAGGAAAATAAATTGAGGAAGTTATAGATGGAATTCTTGAACATTCTACAGTTTTATAAGATATACTGGCTGAAAATGAAGAACTGAGAGTTTGTGTGAAGTTAGCTGAAGACAAGATAGATTGCTTAGAGGTGAGAACTCTATATGAAAAATATCAAGCTCTGTGAAAAAGTATAAAATTAACAGGTATTCTAGAGAGAGAGGAGAGATTTGAAAGTTGAGACTGTTTAGCAGCAATAGTTGGATTGTTGGAAACATGGACTGGTATTTCCAAAACTGAGATTAGTTTCAAGAGAGCACACAGGACTGCTCAGTGCTTAAGGGTGGTAGTTGCTAAAAGACTGTGACCAGTAATCCACTACAGACGAGAGGATCCTAAAGCAGTTATAGCACCCAGAAAAGAAGTTGAAAATTGGAGAGGAAAATGTGCATGTTGTCATGGACTTCTCTTTTGAGACCAGGCAGAAGCAAAATGCATTTCTGTCTGTGATAACAGCTTGTAAGGAGAAGGTGATCCTGTGGATGATGCTTTTTTATGAGATCTTTTAAGATTTTTCAGCAAGGAGTAGCCAAGACCATTACAGGCCCAACAGATGTGTTGGACTATATTAAGAAACCAGCAAACTGTATGATGAGTAAGGGGCTGGAGGAGAAACTGGTGAATGGCAATCAGCATCTAAAAGACTGAGAAGAAGTGGTTGTATAAAGGAAAATGAAAGGTCATTTTCTGCTTTTTCAGAAAAAGAGATTGAAGGAGAAATTGGAAGTCATGGGAGATATGAGAAGAGCAGTAGAGGGAGAGTAAGTGTTAGACTTACTCATGAAGGATTGGACGCTATTGAAGATCAAATGACCAGTTATTGTTAATTGGATGGACATTAACTGTATGAGGGGTCATGTTAAGTTGCCTACAATGTGAGTGTACAAGACTTTAGGAAAAGTCTATAATTATGCGACCAATGTATAAAGGGTGAAGGTTGCATAGATAGAAATTTTATAAATGTGGCAATGCTGATACTAGTTTAAAGTCTATTTTATTTTACTGTTAAAGTGTGGTATTGTAAATGATAGAGGGAAAATTCTGTAGACTCAGAGGGGGGGTGATATTCTATAATTAGTAGGGAGAGGACACCCTATTATGCAAGAAAGGAAGTGAAAGGGAAATTATATACTCCCAATGGTAAAGTATGTTCTATCATTGCATTAACACTGTGCACAGGGGATTGCATATTGTGAAACACCTTTTTCTAGTAGGGAGCTGGAAGTAGCTGCAGTGAAAGTGGGAGATTGCTAGGAAGTGATATAAAAGAGGAAGGGAAGAGCCAGAATAAGGTGAAATAAAGTGGATAGGAAGATGAAGTAGCTAATTGGGAAACATAGGTGAGGAGCAGAGACCAATGTAGTAGTAGGGGAAGAACAATGATAATACAATCACAAGAGATAATGATGTAAGATATAGAATAGAGTGCTCGAGGATTGGTGAAGGATTGAAAGAACAACAAAAATATACAGTTGGTATAAAGGCAGGGAAAGTAATGAAAAGACGGAAAGTTGATTGACTTTTATTTACAGTGACTGAGGGACATGGAAGGAATGTAGTAAATCTGAGGCATTTGTGAATTGTCCAAAAATGGATGTCAGTGCAGTGTCTGGTGTATTCCAAGAAAAGCAGATAAAAGAAAAAAATTTTTTTTGCATAATCAAATTAAGTAGTATCATGTGATTTATTTGCTATCAGTATAAATGGACTCAGCTTTGGTTGTTTTTATCTGCCTGATGAAGCCTTTATGGTGAAATTGTATTTTGGCACTTGCATTTTGTTTTTATTCAGTGTTTTATTCTTCTCAAAACTTTTATTAAAAGTTTGTGATTCCAGTTTTTCCATTTTTTTTTCTTTTTTTTTTCTTTTTGTACATTTGTGAATTACAGAGGTAGAAAGGACAACAGGGGATTAGTATGTGTGTGATATGAATGGAAGATGTGGCACAAACTGGGGAAGTTTTGTATCTGCTAGCTAGATTACTATACAAGTGTGTGAATCAGTAGTGTGGCGAGGAGAGTAACATCCGGAGGTAATCAAAGACAAAGGGGAAGACTATAGGAGAGAGGTTGAATGGACATTTTGAAGTTGAGGTGAAAGTTATGAAGACATTAGATGGAGGGCAAAGGGCAGAAGTTTTATCAGTCTTTAGAAGGGAAAGAGTAGGGGTAGGAGAGCATGGCAGAGTTGATAATCTTTTTGCAGTGTCATAGTTATGACAGCAATGACAGTTCTGGTGCATAATGAGGCACACAGAGTGAAATAAACTCTGGCTACGGAAGCAATATCTGCAGTTGTATAAAAGGAATTTTGAAAATGAGATTAGAATGAAGGGCGTGGAAGAGGGAAGATTATAAGTGGCATAGGAATGGAAACAAAGGGGAAGAGACAGGAAAAGAGAATGCACAGGGAACAGATGAAGGTTCAGGAAGTAGTAAATGAGAGGTTGACTGCTAAGATGGAGAGAATAGTGTATCTCAATATCAGAGAGTGAATTGTAAACGACATAAGGAGGAGTGGTGAGAGAGGATGTTGGCCAATTAAACAAAGCACAGACACAAATAAGAGCAGTCTGTGACACTGTAATAGCAAATGATTGCAAGCATTTGAAAAAAGGTTTTAATGTGATAGCTAATTTGACATGGGGAGATAAAGGAAGGTGAGTTGCAATATTAGCCCACTGAGAGTGACGATAGAATGAAGTATAAGGGGGATATGTGGGATTTAAAGGAATGCTGCAGGGAAGTAGGATCACTCTACTGGCAGTTTATATTCCACCGATCACTGAGGTAGAAGAAATGAGAGTGATATTAGGAGAAATTTTAAGATTTCAGGAAGGATTTGGAATCTATTTTGGGGATTGGAATCAAACAGTGCTAAGAGAGGAAGTGGAATAAGGCCCAAGGACTAGGCAGTAAATGAAGGAAAGGGCATTTATGAAAGAATTTTTGGGGGCAGTAGGATGAGTTGATAAAAGACAAGCAGGGTACAGAGAGGTGTTAAGAGCTAAGTTTACATATTTCTCCAAAACATGATATTTGGTCAAGGACTGATAGGAGTTACATTACAAGAGAGCATTTGGAAAATGTAAGAGAATGAGTGTAAACCCATTTACATTCACAGATCTTATAATGATTGAAGTGAAATTGGCTCAGAGGACAGATGCTCAGTTTGCAAACTCACTGGAGGGTACCTGCATATTACTTAGAAGATGAGAAAGCAATAAATGCAGCAGAGGAAATAAAGCAGTATTGGAAGAATATGAAGGAGACATGAGAGAGCATTGGGAGGGAACTGAAGCAGAAATTAAGTCAAAGATACAGAACTATCAGAAGGGGAAACCAGTTTAGAGAGAAGAGAAAGAAAGAAAATTGAAAGAATGGGTAATACAGTTACAGAGAGGGATTGAAGAGGGAAGATTAAGGTACAACAGATAGAAAGGAAGATAAGGCAGAGGTTCGGAAGATGTGAAGATGAGAGCATATGAAACAAAAGAATAGCTCTGGAAGTGGTTTATTGTAAAGTAAAACCGAAGTATTGGAACTCTGACTAAGACAGTAGGCAGTGTGGAGAGGGGATTATATCAACTTGGGGGACTGAGAAAGAGCTAGTGTGTGAAGCTGGGGGATATTTTAGAGGGGTTTGGAATTTATTAGCAAAATTTATGAAGGTGAAGTAGAAGCAAGGAAAAAAGTACAGGAAGAGATATGGGAGGAACGAAGAGGGTGTCAAGTTGGACATAGTGTTTAGATAGGATGATAGCCAGGGAGGAAGTAGAATTAGCTTGGAGCAGAATGACAAAGGTCAAGTCCCCCTGGAAGTGATGGTTTGTCGATAGATTTGTTGAAATTGCAAAAAGAAAAGGTTAACAAGTGAATCTTCCTATTCAATAAGATAATGGATGGGGAGGACACTTCCCAATAGTGGTAGGAGGCAGTAAAGTCCGTAATACTGAAGGAAGGGAAAGATGTAAAGTTCCTGGATTATTATAGACCAGTACCGGTCTTAAAACATAATTATGCATGCTTCATGATAGTTCAAACAGGAAGAGTGGGATAATAACATTAACAATCATACATAGGGACCAGACAATATTTGTTGGAAGGAAAAGGATAACTGGTAACATAACCAGAATATTAATAATGTTGGAAGAAGCACAGGAAAAGGAAAGAGCATTAATCTTTCTTGATGCAGGGAAGGCCTTTGATAAGGTCAATTCATAGTATTTAATGAAATTAATGGAAGTGGGTTCCCACAAAAATGGGTAGGAATATTGTGAATAATATACCAAGGAGTAAAGCAAAAGTGAAGATTAGAGTGAGAATGTTAGGAGAGATAATAAGGAGGGGTGCTACATGCCATCTGTCTCTGTGGTTTGCAGTATATTGATATTTCTTTTAGCAAAGGCAATCAGAACATCTAGATTGAGGGGAATATGAATGGTCTGGGGAAGAAGAAAGATTTTGTTAATATGTAGATGACGTATTGTTGACTCTAACAGTACAAGGAACACATGGTGAGGTTATGAGAAATTCGAGAGGAATTTGGACAAAAGTCAGGATACAAGATTAACCAAGATAAAGCAAGAATACTGGTAGTAGGTCACAGAGAAGAAGAGGGGAGAGTATAGGGGTTTAGGGCAGTTGATTGGAAAAGAAACCAAGTGTTTTAAGTATTAGGTTGAAAGACGCTTTGGTAGAGAAGCTGAGGATAGCTTTTGAAGGAATTTTTGAAACAGTGAAGAATCAGCTGGAAAAATGGAAAATGTTGGGCTTAGAGGGTCCAAGTACTTTAAATGTCTGTCATGCCCCAAGTTGTTTATCCTGGTCAGCCCAGTTTGGGATTTGCCTGTAAGTACATTATTGAAGAAGCTGAAGTGGTTAAGTAGGGAATTTCTGTGGGAGAGAAAAAGTGATTGCGATATGGTTGGGTGACTGAAGCAGTAGAGAATGGAGAGCTAGAAGCACCAGACCTAAAGAAATGGGAACTAGCTTTGTTTGTAACAAATATTCTTAGAATTGGAGATGTTGACTGTGTTGCATAATGGTAACAAGTGATACTGCAGAATGAGTGTTTGCTATGAAAAGGAAGAGATTTAACAGATTTTTACTAGAGAAGAGTTAGAAAAATAATTTAATATGAGGAGGTCAAGGCAAATGCAGGGAGAAGTTAAGAGAATATGGAATGGGAATGAGGGACAAGGTGGAGGGTAAGGATTATACAGATAAGGATGATGAGGTAAGAGAGAGAATAAGCTAATGATATGGATATGGTTTAACAGACAACATATAGTAAGGTAAGAGGCCAGGTGGATTTAAGTGGAAGGTTGAAGGGCTGTCAAGAGAAAATGAAAGAATTTCAGCTGACTGTTAATGTTGGAATGGGAGTATCAAGGACTAAATCGGTGGAAGAAAATACAGGGGAGTCTAGAGGAGGATAGCCCAACAGTGGAGTAAATATTGGAGATAGAAAATAGAAGGGAGGAGATGAGAGTATAAGGCTTACTTAGAATATATAAATGGTGGGTGTATAGAGGATGTAGATGGATTGATGCACAATGGAAGTTAAGGCTGGAAACTGAACTTGCATATAGAGGCAAAGGAGTAGGGGAATATCCTTTTGTTCCTGAGATGTGTAGCAAAGGCGTGACATTTTTTGTATCTTTTCCACGAAAAAGTCTTAAATGTTATGTTGGCTTGAATTTTCCCAGTGCTGCAAGGCATATGCTGGAGATGTATGGAAGACAGAAGTCCCTGGTGTATATTTTGGGAGTGCAGAAATTTAAGGAAGAATTATCAGAGATAATGACAGAAGCCTGGATTGGGTATATTATACTAGACAAGAAATTGTGGATACTAAGCTATACTAAGGATGTGGTAGACGTCAAAAAGGAAAGGATAGGTTTGTTAATGACTATAACTAAGAAACCAGTGACTAGGAAATGGAAAAGGGAAGAGAGTCTGAAAAGAGAATGAGTGAGAAAGACTGATGAAGAAGTAATGCAAATAGGAAGAATATGACCACATTTAGGAGAAGATGGTGAGTAAGAGAGTACTGAGAATGCCCATATGACTGGGGGAACAGGTAGGATATATGTAAAGAAGTTGTAAATAGGTTTGCATCAAGTTGAAAGGGGTTTAGGGACGGGAGGGGGAAGACTGAAATAATGCAGTGAAGTAGTAAAATATGCAAGAAGGAGTAATGTTATTTGACGTAGGAGTAAATATAGAATTAATATATAAATAACAGATGTAACCTAATTTTGCTTTTTGAAAGGAGTATAATCTCTAGTACTAGGCTGTTCCCAAATTAATTTAGATGGGAGACGTAAATGTACCTGGGATGAATTTCAACAGTTGGTATTGAAGAAACTGTGCAGTATGCATGGGGATAGCACCAGCTGTATATGAATGATTGAAATAAAGTTTAACAAAAAAAAAAAAGACCTTGTGTGATTCTGCTACGTACCGCGGTGGTCCTACTGGGGGGAGGGGACATTATCAGTGCAAGATGGTCCAAGGTATACAAACAACAAGAGACCAACCTTGATATCAGTGTTCTGTAGATGAGCCTTCCTTGCACTGCAATTACTACAGGACTCCTTACCCTAGGGGTTAATTTCATACAAACTTGACAACATGATGGTTGTTTTGTACTTCAAAAACAAGGATAGACCAGATTCTACCCCTTATGCAGATAAGCCATGAGTGTGGCAATGGGCAATTGCTGTACATTGCTTCTTGATGGAAATGCACATTCCTCAGAGGACCAGCTACCTTGCCAACAGGCTGAGCAGGTCCAATCTGTTGCCTCACAAGTTTTCTCTAAATCAGTCAGTGGAATATCAGATTTTCCATTACTGGAGCAATCCTTGTTATCATTTTACTTCCTTACACAACACCAAGTGGAACAACTGATTTGATCTAATCCCCCAAGGGGCAGTCCCTGCGAGATGCTCTAAACAGACTGTGGTCACATGGGCTCCTTTAACCACTTCCTCCTCTTCTCTAATGTCCAGATTCATACAGGAGGCAATTGTATGAAAACCCATATTGATCCTCATTGCCTCTTATTTACCCAAGCACATCTGTCCCCCATGAAGCCTTACATTAGTGAGCCCCTTTGCTGTTGGATCTACTTTCCCATTCTTCACCCAGATATGCAGAACCTCAATTTGACCTTAAAATCCCTCAGAAAAGAACATGTAAAAGGAGACACTTACATTCCCCTTAGAAATCTCTGACTGAGGACACCAATTTTAATGAAGGGGAAGGGTGCCACAGATCTCCACCTGAAGACGTCTCCTTTGGAGACATTCTTAAACTCCTAAAGCAAAAAGGTAGTTGGTCTTCCGACACCCCTTCTCAAGAGGACTCCCTGTTCCTGGAAGCTTTTGAGTTTGGCCTGGCAATGTCTTGGCTGACCTGATGAACTTGTACACCTATTCTCTCACTGGGCATGGAAATAACATGTGAGCCCATGTATAAGCATATAGATATATTTCAAGCCTCCCCCAAAGGACAGGACAAAATGGAGGAATAGGGTCCAAGTTGATGCCATGGTTGTGGCAACAGTCACTAAGAAAGAGCTTGCAGAGCAGAGCACTTTTATCCATTACCAAACAAGGAATCTAAGGCCTTGGACAGATTTGGTAAGCACATTAATGCTTCAGCGACCTTTGCTCTGTGATTGTTGAATTACTTGGCACATTTCGCAAGACTGCAAAGAGATTTGACTAAGGAGATCACCAAATCTCTTTCTGGGTCCATGTCTGCAGAGGACCAAAATGCAGTCTATTTGCAAATGGCCACCCTTCAATCTATAGCTGACGCATCCATGAGACTGATTTCCCACATGGTGGAAGATACTTATGGGTGGTGGGTTCAGGCATAGCCAATAGGAGACATGCCTGGATGTACCAATGAAAATTTGTAGAGCCCTTCAAGTCTTCATTCATCAGTGCTCCATTTGATGGAGCTTCCTTATTTGGCCCATAAGTAAAAAAAAAACGTTCTCCAGAAGTGAGCAAGAAGGAAAAACCTTGTCTACCATAAGAATAAATTTTTCTATCCCTCGAAGACCCTTTTTAGTTTCAAACATTATGTATCACTTATAATCTATCCAGTCATTGTCAGTCAACCATTACATAACTCATTCAAATCCTGCCTTCTTTTAAACCTCATTCCTCCTCCAAAACATTATTCTGCATGCATTATTCCCACAATTCCTATTTTTTTCTATGTAATTTGCTCATAGCATTTTCTAAAGGTCCTATTTCCAGTTGCTGTATCTTGGTTGCTATACTCACAACTTCTAGTACAGTTGATATAGACTTTGATTTCAATTTTCTACTAACTGTTTTTTTGGCAACCACAAAAATTTGTCTCAGCAAGGCCTTACAGTATCTAGACAATTCTGATTCTGTATCATAGTTCAAAAAATAATGTCCTTGGTTATACCAATTTGCTTACCCAGTACTTCTGATAGAGTAGTCTGCAGAGAATTTTCAAAGACTACTAACTCATTACACTCCCAGAAAATATATTTTGTTTACCACTTTCTTCCCCATCACACCTCCAACATTTGCTGTCTACCTGAAGAAAAATTCTTTGGAGTCTAGTTGGAGTATAAAAATACCTATTTAAACATTTCCAAGAAAAAGATCCTAAATCTTCTAGACCTTGTTGCATTTTGGGAGGCATACATATATCCCCATTTGCTTCTTTGAATTGATTATCCAGTTTCTCTTTGCAATCCTTTGTAACCTTCTCTGGTTGATTCTTACGGTTATCATGCAATATTTTATATGTTGTACTAATTATCCCTTTTTCACAGCCACTTCTGTTCTAGATTCCACTAAAAACTCTGTCAGTGTTAGTCTTTCACTTAGGATCTCCCTATTTCTTTCTCTGTGTCTATATTCTGACATCAGTTCTTGATAGGGATGGCAATCTCTAGCCTGCAGTCCAAATAAATTCTTGGCCTGTTCCCATTCTATTACCTTTCCCTCTGATTATTTTCTCCTATTACCTTTGTTCCTTTGCCAGTTTTCTCCAATAAACTCTACCCCTTTGCCTATTGTCTGTATCCCTAATTGCATTCATCCTCATCAACAGAATCTCCTTTGTGCATTCTCCTGTTGGCTTAGGTCTTAGAATACTTTCTGCTACTCTATGAATATAATATTCTGTATGGTTATTGTTATTCTCCTTAAGGATCTGCATCCAAAATCCCAGTCTGTCCTTGTTTCTTGAGTTTTCCCTCATTTCATCATCCCTTTCCATTTTGAATTATAGCTTTCTGTTTATGTGGTATGTATAGGAGTCTTAACTGTGTATTTCTGAAATACCCCTTCAAATCAGGTAATCCCAAACCAACTTGTTCTTTTGGAAGAATTAGCTTATCTCACTTGACTCATGCTGTCTTCCCTTCCCTTCCCAGATAAAATCCTTCACCTTTTTATTAATTGCTATCCTCTGGGTTTCCAGCACTCCTAAAAGGCTGCCCAACTGTTGCCTTGTGGAGGAATTGAGAGCTGTGCTCTTAATGTTGCAAGCCTTTTAATCTGTCCTCCCTCTACGAATGATTGCTGTTCATGCAAGCAACATGTCCGTGGTCTGGTACGTCAAATAGGGCGGAATCAAATCTTTACCCCCCTGTGTTGAGAAGCTCTATGCATTCTCCTGCCTCACAAGTGGTCCCTCAATCTCAGAGTGGCGAAGGAGATTTTTCTGTCTCTGGGGCCAGCCTTGCTGCGACTTCTTTGCATCACCCCAAAACAACAAGTGCAGCAACTATTTTGCCCTAATTCCCCCCTCAGGGGGAGTCTCCATGAGATGCCCTCCTTCATGTTTGGCCATCGGGTCTACTCTGCCTTTTTCCCCTTCTCTCTAATTCCTCTCTTCTTAAAGAAAGCCAGCAGGTTGAGAAGCAAAGTGATCTCTTCTGGCCTTGATAAGTCTAGTTCCCCTTTCTATGACCTCGTCTAATTCACCATCCATGGATTCTGGACCCAGTTCTGGATCTTTTCTCTCACCTGCAGGGATTGGTGCACCCCAGCCATCAGAACCGCAAGCTTACAGCGTGATTCCTCCAATTCCATTAGTCACCAGGCAGAAGAATTTATCTTCCCCAGTTCAAAAAATTCTACTGACTTCCCCAGAGACCTTCCACCAGGAAACTCTACCTAAGTAAGTGGAAAAGATTTTCTGTTTAGGTGTACGATAATGATCGTAACCCCTTTTCTGCACTGGTTGAAAAAGTTCTGGAGTTTTTAGCTTTGCTTTTCAGTCAAGGAGCTTCTGCGTCCATGATTAAGGTCCAACTAGCTACTATTTCTAATTTCCACAATGGCTTCGAAGGACCATTCACTAATTTCTCATAGATTATGTAAAGTGTTCATAAAAGGGGCTTTGCAATTAAAACCTCAGTTTAAAGACCCTTTAGCTCCTTGGGCTCTGACATTTGTTTTACAGTCTTTGGTGCTTCCCGTTTGAATCGGTGACAACATGTCACCTAAAGTTTCTCTCATGGAAAACTATTTTTCTGATAACCATTACCTCTGCCAGAAGAATTTGTGAGATACAAGCATAATCTTCAGAACCCCCATACTGTTTTTTCATAAGGATAGGGTTTGAAGGAGAACCCCTTTTCTCCCTAAGGTGGTCTCAGAATCTAATATTAATCAAACTATTGATCTATCCTTTTTCTTTCCCAAATTTTCCACCAAAGTGTAATATTGCTTACATTTGCTGGACGTTCAGAGACAATCACATTTCCACCTCACCAGGACTAAAGAATCTAGAAAATCAGACCAGTCATTTGTTTCTTTCTCCAGTCCATCTCTGGGAAAATCTGTCTAAAAAGTTACCATGTCAAAATAGCTAAGAGACTGTATTACTTTCATATATAATAAAAAGAATCTCAAGTTACCAGTGCCAGTGAGAGCATACTCCACTAGATCAATAGCCACGTCTGCTGTTTTCCATTCCATGGCTTCCATGGGTGGAATATGAGCAGCAGTAACCTGGGCTGTTCTGTGTATCTTTATCACTCATTACAAATTGGATCTGGTCTCCAGGGGAAGAGCATCCTTTGGCTCTATGGCTCTCAGGAATATCCTTCCATAAGGCCACCCAGGATCTAAAGTAGCTGAGGACTCTCTCCCAAAGGAAAATGATAAAGAAGTTATTACTCATCATAATGTTCCATCTGTGTTGCTGATCCTCATTTATGCTTTGTACCCCACCCTCCTTCCCCATCCTGTAGACTTTCTGGTGGATCGGTCACTTGTCCTGGTAACTTTTCAGGTTTGACCTTGGACATGGCCCCTTCAGTTCTGTTCACAAATTCCTTTGTCTTTCTGTGTAGCTGAAAACTTGATCTGAGGTACTATGGAGAGGGGTATTGTGGGTAGAGTCTTAGCTTGAGAGTTTTTGGCTGGTGCGAGCTATGTTATGGCCTAGCTGGTTCCGAGGATTGGAACCAAATTTCCAAAGGTAAAGAATAAATGACTATCGGCAACACAGAGGTAATGTTGTGGTGAGTACATAACTTCTTTTTATCGGCCATATCCTAGTTTCATGCTGGAAACAAATCATTCTCTCTGACATCTTCCTGATTATGTAAAGCTTTCATGAAGGGAATTTTCCCCTTAGACCTCCAATAAAAGATCCCTCTCCTCCTTGGGATCTGTCATTAGTCCCTCAGGGGTTAATTCAGAAACCCTTTGAACCAGTGGATAAATGTGATGCAAAGTTTCTGTCTTGGAAAACAATCTTTTTTATTAGCTATCACTTCAGCAAAATGAATTTCTGAGCTCCAGACCTTATCAGCTAGGCCTCCTTACATTATTTACCATAAGGATAGGGCGTCTCTATGAACCAGCCCTTTCTTTCTTACTAAAGTGGCCACAGAGGCCAAAATTAACCAGTCCATTCAGTTACCAGTTTTCTTCCCAAACTTTACAAATTTGGGCCAATATATGTTGTACCTTCTTGATGTCCGCAGAGAATTACATTTTTATTTTCACAGAACAAAACAGTACAGGAAGTCTAATCAGCTGTTTATATGTTTTTCCCCTAACCTGTTGGGTCAGGCAGTTTTCAAAATTATTCTGGCCAAATAGATTACTGACTGTATCTTGTTGATTTATTCTCAAGAGGATTGGGAGTTGTACCACCCTCCTAGAGCTCATTCCACTAGATCCATGGCTACTTCGTCTGCTTTTTCTTCGTCTCATACCTTTGTTATGCATTACAAATTAGACATGGTCTCCAGAAGCGGAGCTTCCTTTGGTTCGACAGTGCTCTGGCGTATCCTTCCTTGAGGGTCTCCCAAGAGTTATGTAGCTGGGGACTCTGACACATTTATGAGGAAGAATGAAAAGGACATAGCTTAGCATCTGTATTGTCCATTTTCATTCTTCCTCACCTTCCCTCCCAGCCATCCCGTGGCCCTGTCATGCCTAGAAGAATCATTGGATGATATCCAATGTGATACCCACATGCTCTTGGTTTGAGCCTCAATCTTTTTTTGTCTGTTCTGTATCTATAATACAGTGGGCAGTAAGGCAGCAAACTTGATCAAAGGAGTTGGGAATGGAATAGAGCATTATGGGCAGAGGGAGGAACTCGAGATTTGGATCTGAAGTCTTGTATATGCAGCTTAGTCAGATCCAATGATCAGATCCTAGAGCCATTTGTGAGGAAGAATGAAAATGGACAACACAGATGCCAAGTTATGGTAAGAATAGAATTTCTAATTTTTAGAATAAATTAATTGTAAAGGCCAGCAGAACAATTGCTACAATTGTACAGTTATTACTAAGGCAACTACAAGTGGAATAGCTGTTGTGTTCACTGTGGCAAGGGAAGATCACCAGTGCAAGGTCTTCAAGACCTGAAGAAAGAAAACCAACAGTAAACTGAGACCTGTGTGCCATCTTGTCAGCAAAAAGTGGCCAGAAATAAAATTATCTTTCTTCTAGACTCAAGAGCCATTCAAGTGGTCCCACTGGATCAGATATGGTCTGGCTTTTACTCCAGGTTGTGTTAGTTCAAAAGAAAAACAAGGTCCTCAGACCAGTCTCTGACCTAGGTAAGCATAGCCAGTATGTAATGAATTTTTCCTTGTCTATAGGTAAATGACTGGATGTGCTTGATTGCCCTTCAGGATGCTTACCTTTATATCAGATTAGCCAACACATCCCAAAAATACATGCATTTCTGCCTGAGAGTCAGTTACTTTCATTCCAGAGCTCTGCCCTTTGGTCTCAACACAGCCTTCTTGGAGTTCATCAAATGCATTGTCAGAGCTACTCACTAGAGGCTACAATAGATTCACATGTTTCCATACCTAGATGACTGACTCCTTGCTGCCACATCAAAGAATCCCTGGTCAAGGCCAGAGACGATCTGCTTTAGCTATGTCTGTTCTTAGGCATATCTGTAAACTAGCCATTCAATTCATAGAATATCATCTCGACACAACTACATGCATTGTTTGTCTTCCTTCAGAGACCATTCAGATCTTAAGATGTTCTGTTCAAAACCTTATTAAGTTATGACCTCCACCAGCAGTCTTAACCATTTGAGTCCTGATGCTGCTGGTTTCTTCCATACTAGTAGTTCATCTGGCTCAGTTGCATACAACAGTACTGCAGTGGCTATTCAGATCAAAATGGTCACAAGCAACAGATCTGTCTGCACCAATAATAATCACCCATCTTTGCAAAGTCCAGCTACTTTGGTAGCTAACTTCCCCCTTGATTCTCCTAGAAAGACCATGTGTGACTTCTGGTAATGCCATCAAATGAGCTGTGTCAGTGTTTGCAGTGCTCCATAGGAAAGAAAGGAAAATAATTTAAAGTGAAAATCCTCTTCTTTCTTCCTAAGCTTTAGGATGAAAAATACATGAGAAGTGAATGAGTCATAAAGCATGAAAGGAAAACAGGAAGATCAGAGCACAGTAGTAAATGAAGAGATGGCCAACACTGAGCATGTGTGTGAGCAAATGACCTTAGAAGCAATATGGCAAGAAAAAAAGATTATAAAGGTTTTGATGGGGAATCCACAGATGCAGGAAAAGAAATTGAGGAAGTTATAGATGGAATTCTTGAACATTCTACAGTTTTTTAAGATATACTGGCTGACAATGAAGAATTGAGAGTTTGTGTGAAGTTTGCTGAAGACAAGATAGATTGTTTAGAGGTGAGAACTCTGTATGAAAAATATCAAGCTCTGTGAAAAAATATAAAATTAACAGGTATTCTAGGGAGAGAGGAGTGATTTGAAAGTTGAGATTGTTTAGCAGCAATAGTTGGATTGTTGGAAACATGGACTGGTATTTCCAAAACTGAGATTAGTTTCAAGAGAGCACACAGGACTGCTCAGTGCTTAAGTGTGGCAGTTGCTAAAAGACTGTGACCAGTAATGCACTACAAACAAAAGCAGTTATAGCACCCAGAAAAGAAGTTGAAAATTGGAGAGGAAAATGTGCATGCTTACATGGACTTCTCTTTTGAGACCAGGCAGAAGCAAAATGCGTTTGTCTGTGATAACAGCTTTTAAGGAGAAGGTGATCCTATGGATGATGATTTTTTTCTGAGATCTTTTAAGATTTTTCAGCAAGGAGTAGCCAAGACCATTACAGTCCCAACAGATGTGTTGGACTGTATTAAGAAACCAGCAAACTGTAGGATGAGTAAGGGGCTGCAGGAGAAATTGGTGAATGTCAATCAGCAACTAAAAGACTGAGAAGTGGTATAAAGGAAAATGAAAGGTAATTTTCTGCTCTTTCAGAAAAAGAGATTGAAGGAGAAATTGGAAGTCATGGGAGATATGAGAAAAGGAGCAGTAGAGGGAGAGTAAGTGTTAGACTTACTCATGAAGGATTGGATGCTATTGAAGATCAAATGACCAGTTATTGTTAATTGGATGGACATTAACTGTATGAGGTGTCATGTTAAGTTGCGTACAATGTGAGTGTACCAGACTTTAGGAAAAGTCTATAATTATGCGACCAATGTATAAAGGGTGAATGTTGCTTAGATAAAAATGTTATAAATTTTTCAATGCTGAAGTATTGGAACTCTAAGACAGTAGGCGGTGGAGAGGGGATTATATCAACTGGGGGACTGAGAAAGAGATGGTGTGTGAAGCTGGGGGATATTTTAAACTGGTTTGGAATTTATTAACAAAATTTATGAAGGAGAAGTGGAAGCAAGGAAAAAAGTACGGGAAGAGATATGGGAGGAACGCAGAGGGTGTCAAGTTGGACATAGTATTTAGATAGGATGATAGCCAGGGAGGAAATAGAATTAGCTTGGAGCAGAATGGCAAAGGGCAGGTTCCCCTAGAAGTGATGGTTTGTCGATAGATTTGTGGAAATTGCAAAAAGAAAAGGTTAACAAGTGGATCTTCCTATTTAATAAGATAATGGATGGGGAGGACCCTTCCCAATAGTGGTAGGAGGCTGTAAAGTCAGTAATATTGAAGGAAGGGAAAGATGTAAGGTTCCTGGATTATTATAGACCAGTACCAATCTTAAAACATAATTATGAATGCTTCATGATAGTTCAAAACAGGAAGAGTGGGAGAATAACATTAACAATCATACATAGGGACCAGACAAGATTTGTTGGAAGGAAGAGGATAACTGATAACATAACCAGAATATTAATAATGTTGGAAGAAGCACAGGAACAGGAAAGAGCATTAATCTTTGATGCAGGGAAGGCCTTTGATAAGGTCAATTCATAGTATTTAATGAAATTAATGGACATGGGTTCCCACAAAGATGGGTAGGAATATTGTGAAAAATATACAAAGGAGTAAAGCAAAAGTGAAGATTTGAGTGAGAATGTTGAGAGATAATGAGGGGTGTTACATGCCATCTGTCTCTGTGGTTGTTTGCAGTATATTGATATTTCTTTTAGCAAAGGCAATCAGAACATCTAGATTGAGGGGATATGAATGGTCTGGAGAAGAAAAAAAGATTTTGTTAATATATAGATGATGTATTGTTGACTCTAACACAGTATAAGGAAGACTTGGTGAGGTTAAGAGAAATTCGAGAGGAATTTGGACAAAAGTCAGGATACAAGATTAACCAAGATAAAGCAAGAATACTGATAGTAGGTCATAGAGACGAATAGAGGAGAGTATAGGGGTTTAGGGTAGTTGATTGGAAAATAAACCAAATGTTTAAGTATTAGGTTGAAAGAAACTTTGGTAGAGAAGCTGAGGATAGCTTTTGAAGGAATTTTTGAAACAGTGAAGAATCAGCTGGAGAAATGGAAAATGTTGGGCTTAAGAGGGTCCAAGTACTTTAAATGTATGTCATGCCCCAATTTGTTTATCCTGGTCAGCCCAGTTTGGGATTTGCCTGTAAGTAAATTATTGAAGTTGAAGTGGTTAAATAGGGAATTTCTGTGGGAGAGAAAAAGTGATTGGGATATGGTTGGGTGACTGAAGCAGTAGAGAATGGAGGGCTAGAAGCACCAGATCTAAATAAATGGGAACTAGCTTTGTTTGCAACAAATATTCATAGAATTGGAGATGTTGACTGTGTTGCATAATGGTAACAAGTGATACTGCAGAATGAGTGTTTGCTATGAAAAGGAAGAGATTTAACAGAGTTTTACTAGAGAAGAGTTAGAAAAATAATTTAATAGGAGGAGGTCAAGGCAAATGCAGAGAGAAGTTAGGAGAATATGGAATGGGAATGAGGGACAAGGTGGAGGGTAAGGATTATACAGATAAGGATGATGAGGTAAGAGAGAGAAAATAAGCTAATGATATGGAGATGGTTGAAGATACATCATATAGTAAGGTAATGGAACCAGGTGGATCTAAGTGGAAGGTTGAAGGGCTGTCAAGAGACAATGAAAGAATTTCAGCTGGCAGTTAATATGGAATGGGGAGTATCAAGGACTAAATCAGTGGAAGAAAATACAGGAGAGTCGGGAGGAGGATATCCCAGCAGTGGAGTAAATATTGGAGATAGAAAATAGAAGGGAGGAAATGAGAGTGGAAGGCTTACTTAGAATATATAAATAGTGGGTTTATAGAGGATGTAGATGGATTGATGCACAATGGAAGTTAAGGCTGGAAACTTAACTTGCATATAGAGGCAAAGGAGTAGGGGAATATCCTTTTGTTCCTGAGATGCGTAGCAAGGGCATGACATTTTTGTATCTTTTCCATGAAAAAGTCTTAAATGTTATGTTGGCTTGAATTTTCCCAGTGCTGCAAGGCTTATGCTGGCGATGTAAGGAAGACAGAAGTCCTTGGTGTATATTTTGGGAGTGCAGAAATTTAAGGAAGACTTATCAGAGATAATGACAGAAGCATGGTTTGGATATATTATACTAGACAAGAAATTGTGTATACTAGGCTATACTAAGGATGTGGTAGAAGTCAAAAAGGAAAGGATAAATAAACGAGTAACATAAGAGCAAAGCAATGAAGAGGTATAAAGTATAGGCATACAGTCCCATATACAGTCTCTTGTTCAGAGTAACTCAATGTCCATAAAATACTGTCCAATACGATCCGGTATATGTTAAAAAATTTATTGCAATAGAGGTGAGCGCTTTCGCTAAAACAGCTTCATCAGACCATAAAAACAATTAAAACAGCCAGTAGTCAATGTTTAAATACACAGAAAGAGCGGGAAGCCAAAGGCATCTCTTAAAGCTATATACATATTAAGACAAAAGCTAAGCAAGCTATTAGAAAATGTGTGCAAACTATTAAAGAATGTGTTCACCTATATAGTATGATACCCCTACAAATTAGTAATATTCATAGTATCTATACTATAAAATATAACTAATACATAAAAAATATATACATAGTGTATATTTTATCTGTTTAGTTTAACTGTTATATTTTAACTGTTATATTTTAATCTCCTCATTTTCAAGAGTGGTCATAGGGGAACCTTGCCATTCAACCCAGGTGTTACATCAGATCTAAATTTAAGTATGTCTCTATATCCCCTCTCCTATAAGTTCTTGAAACCTTTTCCAAAATCCTAAATTTAAAGGAATGACCTTCTCCTCTTTCTTGAACATGTTTAGCAAGGGCATTATACTGATGACCTTTCCTGATATGATAGACATGTTCACGAATCCTGTCTCTAAGACAGCGATTCGTCTTACCAGTATAGAACGCGGAGCATCCTATACAGGTAGCTAAATAAATGACATCAATTGACATACAATTACCAAATGCTCGTATGGTATGAATACCAAAACCTAACGGATGTACAAAGACTGGATCTGTTAAAATGTATGAGCAAAAATTGCACCTATTACATGGTACGGAATATGATGGTCCAGCACTACTGTCTGAGGATATACCCTTGGGATGACAACAAATTCTTAAGATTCTTCTTGTTCCTATAAACAAATCTAGGTTTATCTCCAATCAATTCCCTGATCTTAGGGTCCACTAATAAAACGTGCCAATGTGTCATATAAATGTCCTTTATACAACCTATATCCTTGGTGTAATATATCGGAAAGGTGACTGACTGTGTATCAGCCAAAGTACTAGCTCTCACATCCATGTTTCCAATATTAACCATGTATTGATCCAAGGCGCCCCTTGAAAAAATGGTTTAGCTGTGGTGTCCCTTAATCCAGTAATACCATTGGTGCTGTGTCTAAGATCTGTTAAGCTATAACTGCGTGCTGTTAGCATGTCTTTTAACTCATTCATACTTGTTAAATAAGCAGATTCTATTGGAGTGTATCTAGAGATCCACATAGCTTGTCCACGGACAATATTTTTGTATACATACCCAGGATGCATACTGTGATGATGCAATAGCGTATTCCTGTGGCATGATTTACGATATAAACCTGTATTGATCATTCCATTAGCTAACTTCTCTACATAGATGTCTAAGAATGGAATGTTGGTGTCAGACATCTCTATTGTAAAATTCAAGAAGTCTGTAACTGCATTTATTTCTTGAACAAAGACACTCAATTGTGTGGATGTACCTGTCCATAAAAGGAACAGGTCATCCACGAAACGTCTATAGAATGGAACATGGCTAATATAGAGGTGGTTCTGAAATAGATATCGAATTTCCCATTCAGCCATGACAAGATTGGCATAGCTACTGGCACATTAAGTGCCCATAGCTACGCCATCCCGCTGTAAATACATCTGTTCCTGAAAACAAAAAACGTTGGATTCCAATACTACTTCTAAGAAACTCAAAAGTAGATCTATATCTCTATCTGGTAGTGTCTCCAATCTCCTCAGGTATGTGCCCATCATATCCACACCCTCTGTGTTGGGGATCACTGTAAAAAGAGACTGGACATCCAGCGTCACAAAAATATACTCCTCTAAAGATGTACAAGTGCTAATATATTGATATAAATCTAAGAGGAATTGTTTAGTATCCTTCAGGATATAACTATTTGCATCCACAATCGGTCTCAACTTGCTCTCAATGTAAATGGAGATGGGCTCTGTGGACCAACCTCTACCAGCCACTATAGGTCTCATAGGTGGATGGAGAGAGTCCTTATGGATCTTTGGGAGCCCTTGTATCATAGGTATTAATGGATGTGGAACTTCCAAAAAATTAAACAGAGCAAAATCTATAGTGTCACTGGCTAGCAGATCTTCCAACATGTCATGAATCCTTGTAATAATAGAGTTGACCCTCTCAGATGAAATAGTTTCATAGAACCTCACATCTTGCAACATGGTAGTCATATCACTATGATATCTCCTAGTATCTAGTATAACTATCCCGCCCCCCTTATCTGCAGGACGGATGGTTATGTCATGATTATTGCGCAATCTGTTTAGGGCCTCTCGTTGTTTAAAATTCAAATTATGTTTGGTTCTATTGTATGAACCACATTGTCCCTTCATTTTGTATAGGTCATCCTCAACAAGTTTGCTGTATGCCGCCACCAGGGGATGTACTTGTGGTATATAGGTGCTCGGCCTCTTATAGGAGTGCCTGAATATCTCATTAGATCCATTAAATTTAATTTTCAAAGACAAATTTCTAATAAAAAGCTTAAAATCTCTCAGTGTCTCCTCTCGTCTACTAAAAGTAGTGGGAATAAAGGTCAACCCTTTCGATAAAACTTGTAATTCTTCTTCACTCAAACTATATTTGGATAAGTTAAACCATTTTCCTCTCTTCCCACATTTTCTTGATAGTTCGATTGGGTTGTCTGTTTACAGACAATTTGCGTTTCTGTCGCCCTCCGCTGATGGAGCACGTTCTCCCTTCCCTGGTTAATGACCTGATAGGGACACTATGTATATATTTTTTATGTATTAGTTATATTTTATAGTATAGATACTATGAATATTACTAATTTGTAGGGGTATCATACTATATAGGTGAACCCTATAGGTGAATAAAGCTATATGTATATAGCTTTAAGAGATGCCTTTGGCTTCCCGCTCTTTCTGTGTATTTAAACATTGATTACTGGCTGTTTTAATTGTTTTTATGGTCTGATGAAGCTGTTTTAGCGAAAGCGCTCACCTCTATTGCAATAAATTTTTTAACATATACCGGATCGTATTGGACAGTATTTTATGGACATTGAGTTACTCTGATCAAGAGACTGTATATAGCACTGTATGCCTATACTTCATACCTCTTCATTGCTTTGCTCTTATGTTACTCGTTTATTTATTTGATATTAGCTTTCAACATTAGAGCATTAACTCCTAGCGGTGCATTTTTTCTTTTTTTACTTGTTCGAGCTTACTTGTTCCGCTTGGAGGCATGATGGAAGGGGCACAACAACAGATTGAGTTACCGTACACCTTGCGTAACAACCAGGAAGCTCTAGAGATGTCACGCCCTGCCTCTGACTGTTTGGCAGAATGTATGCGACAGGGCTCCAATCCATTGGAAATGTATGGCGACGAAGAGAGTGTACAGGACGATTCTAATAGAAGCGCCTACGACAGAGAGGGTCTACGTTTAGCGACGAAGAAATTGGAGTTGGATTTAATCAAATTAAAACGTATGCAGACCCAGAGACAACATTTTGAGGTCTGCATACAACGACGCTTGATTCCAAGAGGGCTGAGGGTTCTTAAAATGCCAACAACTGCCACGCAGTTTCCCGAACTGTTGTTTGAATGGCAACAACTGAATATTGAGGTAAGCCTCAACTATATGAAACTTATGAATAGGTTTTTCAGTCCGCTTGAAGAAGCGTTAAGACAAGATGTACAAAAACAGAACACAGCGATATATTCTAAGTATCCAACTACTGCTGTGGATAATGTTTTTAACTCAATGTTGGATAATGTTATACAATTTGAGAAACGAGTGTTGAACCAGAAAAGAGCTAAACTTCAAAGAGACATAAACGACTTTAAAATGGCCCATATTTTCACTTGGCCCAGGGGCAGTGGGACTCAAACTGGACACATGGCCTCTACCAGTACTGTAAAAAATTTTTTAAATGGACAGAATGATAATGGGACATTTACAGACATGAGAAATGAGAATCACTCAATCTCTGATATTAATGTGACTGATAGAGTTGTTAACACCTGTAACAATGATGAGTTTTTAACAGATACAGTAAATGTCAATAATGATATTGTATTACCTACTACACAAGTTACAACTGACAGTGTTACCAATGATATGCAACACCAGCCTAACTCAGAACCAGTGGTTCGGAGAAAGGTCAGTAATGTACGAGCGATGGTGCATAGGGATGGTTATAATGCCAGTGACAGTCACAATAATGATAGAGTAGTAATTAATTCAGAATGTGTTTTGATAGTATGCACCCTTTCCCTATCAGGTCATTAACCAGGGAAGGGAGAACGCGCTCCATCAGCAGAGGGCGACAGAAATGCAAATTGTCTGTAGACAGACAACCCAATCGAACTATCAAGAAAATGTGGGAAGAGAGGAAAATGGTATAGTTTTTAACTTATCCAAATATAGTTTGAGTGAAGAAGAATTACAAGTTTTATCGAAAGGGTTGACCTTTATTCCCACTACTTTTAGTAGACAAGAGGAGACACTGAGAGATTTTAAGCTTTTTATTAGAAATTTGTCTTTGAAAATTGAATTTAATGGATCTAATGAGATATTCAGGCACTTCTATAAGAGGCCGAGCGCCTATATACCACAAGTACATCCCCTGGTGGCGGCATACAGCAAACTTGTTGAGGATGACCTATAGAAAATGAAGGGACAATGTGGTTCATACAATAGAACCAAACATAATTTGAATTTTAAACGAGAGGCCCTAAACAGATTGCGCAATAATCATGACATAACCATCCGTCCTGCAGATAAGGGGGGCGGGATAGTTATACTAGATACTAGGAGATATCGTAGTGATATGACTACCATGTTGCAAGATGTGAGGTTCTATGAAACTATTTCATCTAAGAGGGTCAACTCTATTATTACAAGGATTCATGACATGTTGGAAGATCTGCTAGCCAGTGACACTATAGATTTTGCTCTGTTTAATTTTTTGGAAGTTCCACATCCATTAATACCTATGATACAAGGGCTCCCAAAGATCCATAAGGACTCTCTCCATCCACCTATGAGACCTATAGTGGCTGGTAGAGGTTGGTCCACAGAGCCCCTCTCCATTTACATTGAGAGCAAGTTGAGACCGATTGTGGATGCAAATAGTTATATCCTGAAGGATACTAAACAATTCCTCTTAGATTTATATCAATATATTAGTACTTGTACATCTTTAGAGGAGTATATTTTTGTGACGCTGGACGTCCAGTCTCTTTTTACAGTGATCCCCAACACAGAGGGTGTGGATATGATGGGCACATACCTGAGGAGATTGGGGATGCTACCAGATAGAGATATAGATCTACTTTTGAGTTTCTTTTAGAAGTAGTATTGGAATCCAACGTTTTTTGTTTTCAGGAACAGATGTATTTACAGCGGGATGGCATAGCTATGGGCACTTCATGTGCCAATAGCTATGCCAATCTTGTCATGGCTGAATGGGAAATTCGATATCTATTTCAGAACCACCTCTATATTAGCCATGTTCCATTCTATAGACGTTTCGTGGATGACCTGTTCCTTTTATGGACAGGTACATCCACACAATTGAGTGTCTTTGTTCAAGAAATCAATGCAGTTACAGACTTCTTGAATTTTACAATAGAGATGTCTGACACCAACATTCCATTCTTAGACATCTGTGTAGAGAAGTTAGCTAATGGAATAATCAATACAGGTTTATATCGTAAATCATGCCACAGGAATACGCTATTGCATCGTCACAGTATGCATCCTGGGTATGTATACAAAAATATTGTCCGTGGACAAGCTATGCGGATCTCTAGATACACTCCAATAGAATCTGCTTATTTAACAAGTATGAATGAGTTAGAAGACATGCTAACAGCACGCAGTTATAGCTTAACAGATCTTAGACACGGCACCAATGGTATTACTGGATTAAGGGACACCACAGCTAAATCATTTTTTTCAAGGGGCGCCTTGGATCAATACATGGTTAATATTGGAAACATGGATGTGAGAGCTAGTACATTGGCTGATATTCCGATATATTACACCAAGGATATAGGTTGTATAAAGGACATTTATATGACACATTGGCACGTTTTATTAGTGGACCCTAAGATCAGGGAATTGATTGGAGATAAACCTAGATTTGTTTATAGGAACAAGAAGAATTTTAAGAATTTGTTATGTTATCCCAAGGGTATATCCTCAGACAGTAGTGCTGGACCATCATATTCCGTACCATGTAATAGGTGCAATTTTTGCTCATACATTTTAACAGATCCAGTCTTTGTACATCTTTTAGGTTTTGGTATTCACACCATACGAGCATTTGGTAATTGTATGTCAATTGATGTCATTTATTTAGCTACCTGTATAGGATGCTCCGCGTTCTATATTGGTAAGACGAATCGCTGTCTTAGAGACAGGATTCGTGAACATGTCTATCATATCAGGAAAGGTCATCAGTATAATGCCCTTGCTAAACATGTTCAAGAAAGAGGAGAAGGTCATTCCTTTAAATTTAGGATTTTGGAAAAGGTTTCAAGAACTTATAGGAGAGGGGATATAGAGACATATACTGAAGCCAGGGAAACGAACTGGATAATTAAATTTAGATCTGATGTATCTCCTGGGTTGAATGGCAAGGTTCCCCTATGACCACTCTTGAAAATGAGGAGATTAAAATATAACAGTTAAAATATAACAGTTAAACTAAACAGATAAAATATACACTATGTATATATTTTTTATGTATTAGTTATATTTTATAGTTATAGATACTATGAATATTAATAATTTGTAGGGGTATCATACTATATAGGTGAACACATTTTTTAATAGTTTGCACACATTTTCTAATAGCTTGCTTAGCTTTTGTCTTAATATGTATATAGCTTTAAGAGATGCCTTTGGCTTCCCGCTCTTTCTGTGTATTTAAACATTGATTACTGGCTGTTTTAATTGTTTTTATGGTCTGATGAAGCTGTTTTAGTGAAAGCGCTCACCTCTATTGCAATAAATTTTTTAACATATACCAGATCGTATTGGACAGTATTTTATGGACATTGAGTTACTCTGAACAAGAGACTGTATATGGGACTGTATGCCTATACTTTATACCTCTTCATTGCTTTGCTCTTATGTTACTCGTTTATTTATTTGATATTAGCTTTCAACATTAGAGCATTAACTCCTAGCGGTGCATTTTTTCTTTTTTTAAAAAGGAAAGGATAGGTTTGTTAATGACTATAACTAAGAAACCAGTGACTAGGAAATGGAAAAGGGAAGAGAGTCTGAAAAGAGAATAAGTGAGAAAGACTGATGAAGTAATGCAAATAGGAAGAATATGACCACATTTAGGAGAAGATGATGAGTAAGAGAGTACTGAGAATGCCCATATGACTAGGGGAACAGGGAGGATATATGTAAAGAAGTTGTAAATAGGTTTGCATCAAGTTGAAAGGGATTTAGGGAAGGGAGGGGGAAGACTGAAATAATACAGTTAAATAGTAAAATATGCAAGGAGGAGTAATGTTATTTGACATAGGAGTAAATATAGAATTAATATATAAATAACCGATGTAACCTAATTTTTCTTTTGAAAGGGGTATAATCTCTAGTACTAGGCTGTTCCCAAATTAATTTAGATGGGAGACGTAAATGTAGCTGGGATGAATTTCAACAGCTGGTATTGAAGAAACTGTGCAGTATGCATGGGGATAGCACCAGCTGTATTTGAATGATTGAAATAAAAGTTTAACAAAAAAAAAAAAAAAACATTGTGTGATTCTGCTATGTACCGCGGTGGTCCTACTGTGGGAAGGGGACATTATCAGGGCAAGATGGTCCAAAGTATATAAACATAACAAGAGACCAACCTTGATATCAGTGTTCTGTAGATGAGTCTTCCTTGCACTGCAATTACTACAGGACTCATTGCCCTAGGGGTGAATTTCATACAAACTTGACAACATGATGGTTGTTTTGTACTTCAAAAACAAGGATAGACCAGATTCTACCCCTTATACAGAGAAGCCATGAGTGTGGCAATGGGCAATTGCTGTACATTGCTTCTTGATAGAATGCACATTCCTCAGAGGACCAGCAACCTTGTCAACAGGCTGAGCAGGTCCAATCTGTTGCCTCACAAGTTTTCTCTAAATCAGTCAGTGGCATATCAGATTTTCCATTACTGGAGCAATCCTTGTTGTAATCATTTTACTTCCCTAGCAGTCCCTGCGAGATGCTCTAAACAGACTGTGGTCACACAGGCTCCTTTAACCACTTCCTCCTCTTCTCTAATGTCTAGAATTCATACAGAAGGAAATTGTATGAAAACCCATATTGATCCTCATTGCCTGTTATTTGCCCAAACACATCTGTCCCCCCGAAGCCTTACATCAGTGAGCCCCTTTGCTGTTGGATCTACTTTCCCATTCTTCACCCAGATATGCAGAACCTCAATTTGACCTTGAAATCCCTCAGAAGAGAACATGTAAAAGGTGACACTTACATTCCCCTTAGAAATCTCTGACTGAGGGCACCACTTTTAATGAAGGGGAAGGGTGCCAAAGATCTCCACCTGAAGACGTCTACTTTGGAGATATTCTTAAACTCCTAAAGCAAAAAGGTAGTTGGTCTTCCGAAACCCTTTCCCAAGAGGACACCTTGTTCCTGGAAGCTTTTGAGTTTGGCCTGACAATGTCTTGGCTGACCTGATGAACTTATAGACCTATTCTCTCACTGGGTATGAAAATAACCAGATTCTGTAGAGCCCATGTTTAAGCATATAGATAAATTTCTAGCCTCCCCCAAAGGACAGGACACAATGGAGCAAGAGGGTCCAAGTTCATGCCATGGTTGTGTCAACAGTCACTAAGAAAGAGCTTGCAGAGCAGAGCACTTTTATCCATCCCCTCAAACAAGGAATCTAAGGCCCTGGACAGATTTGGTAAGCACATTTATGCTTCAGTGACCTTTTCTCTGTGATTGTTGAATTACTTGGCACATTTCGCAAGACTGCAAAGAGATTTGACTAAGGAGATCACCAAATCTCTTTCTGGGTCCATGTCTGCAGAGGACCAGAATGCAGTCTATTTGCAAATGGCCATCCTTCAATCTATAGCTAACGCATCCATGAGACTGATTTCCCACATGGTAGAAAATACTTATGGGTGGTGGGTTCAGGCATAGCCAATAGGAGACATGCTTGGATGTACCAATGAAAATTTGTAGAGCCCTTCAAGTCTTCATTCATCAGTGCTCCATTTGATGGAGCTTCCTTATTTGGCCCAAAAGTAAAAGAAACGTTCTCCAGAAGTGAGCAAGAAGGAAAAACCTTGTCTACCATAAGAATACATTTTTCTATCCCTCAAAGACCCTTTTTAGTTTCAAACATTATGCATCACTTATAATCTATCCAGTCATTGTCAGTCAACCATTACATACCTCATTCAAATCCTGCCTTCTTTTAAACCTCATTCCTCCTCCAAAACATTATTCTGCATGCATTATTCCCACAATTCCTATTTTTTTCTATGTAATTTGCTCATAGCATTTTCTAAAGGTCCTATTTCCAGTTGCTGTGTCTTGGTTGCTATATTCACAACTTCTAGTACAGTTGGTATAGACTTTGATTTCAATTTTCTAGTAACTGTTTTTTGGCAACCACAAAAATTTGTCTCAGCAAGGCCTTACAATATCTAGACAATTCTGATTCTGTATCATAGTTCAAAAAATAATGTCCTTAGTTTTACCAATTTGCTTACCCAGTACTTCTGACAGAGTAGTCTGCAGATAATTTTTAAAGTCTACTAACTTATTACCCTCCCAGAAAATATATTTTGTTTACCACTTTCTTCTCCATCACACCTCAAACATTTGCTATCTACCTGAAGAAAAATTATTTGGAGTCTAGTTGGGGTATGAAAATACCTATTTAAACATTTCCAAGAAAAAGATCCTAAATCTTCTAGACCTTGTTGCATTTTGGGAGGCATACATATATCCCCATTTGCTTCTTTGAATTGCTTATCCAGTCTCTTTTTGCAATCCTTTGTAACCTTCTCTGATTGATTCTTACGGTTATCATGCAATATTTTATACATTGTATTAATTATCCCTTTTTTACAGCCACTTCGGTTCTAGATTCTACTAAAAAGTCTGTCAGTGTCTCTCTTTCACTTAGGATCCCCCTATTTCTTTCTCTGTGCCTATATTCTGACATCAGTCCTTGATAGGGATGGCAATCTCTAGCCTGCAGTCCAAATAAATTATTGGCCTGTTCACATTCTATTATTTTTCCCTCTCTGATTATTTTCTCCTAATACCTTTGTTTTTTTGCCAGTTTTCTCTAATAAACTCTACCCCTTTTACCTATTGTCTGTATCCCTAATTGCATTCATCCTCATCGACAGAATCTCCTTTCTGCATTCTCCTGTTGTCTTAGGTCTTAGAATACTTTCTGCTACTTTATGAATATAATAATCTGTATAGTTATTGTTATTCTCCTTAAGGATCTGCATCCAAAATCCCAGTCTGTCTTTGTTTCTTGAGCTTTCCCTCATTTCATCATCCCTTTCCACTTTGAATTGTAGCTTTCTGTTTATGTGCTATGTATAGGAGTCTTAATTGTGTAGCTCTGAAATACCCCTTTAAATCAAGTAATCCCAAACCAACTTGTTCTTTTGGAAGAATTAGCTTATCTCACTTGACTCATGCTGTCTTCCCTTCCCAGATAAAATCCTTCACCTCTTTATTAATTGCTATCCACTGGGTTTCCAGCACTCTTAAAAGGCTGCCCAACTGTTGCCTTCTGGAGGCAGTCAGGGCATTTGGTTCAGCACCAAACAGCCTGAGCATCAATCACAAAAGATACCTGGGTGCAGAGAAGTATATCTAAAGGTTGTGTCATAGTATTTTCCCAAATTCCCCTTAAAAGAATGAAAAGAATTCCCAGTGGTTCCACTCAGTCAGAGGGTGGTGGCAGCATTAGAAATAGAAAAGCTGCTCAGAAAAACAGTCATCCAGGAGGTTCCCTAGACCAGACAGGATCTGGAACTTACTCAGGATTCTTCCTTTGTTTGAAAACCATACTGAATCTTAGGTTAAACTAGTATGTCAAATATACAAGGTTCCAGATGGTCATGGTTTGGTCAATTTTGCCTCTATTGTGAAAAGATGATTGGATGTACCCGATAGAGCTTCAGCATGAGTACTATCACATCAAAGTGAAAAGGCAGTCCAAGACATATCTGCACTTACAGCTTGGAGCCAGTCAGTACCAATTCAGAGTACTGCCATTTGGCCTCACTACAGTCCCCTGAGTTTTCACCAAATGCACAGCAGTTGAAGCAGCTCATCTGATAATGCTGAGATTCAGTGTGTTTCTGTACTAAACTGGCTTCTATAACTGCTACTTACTGAAGTTGTGTCTTCATCTAGGCATCACAGTTAATTACAGCAAGTCTCAACTCACACCCGAGCAGAGTCTGCAGTTCATAGATGCTTGTCTAAATATAGTCACACAGAAAGCCTCTCTTCAACCTACACAAATTCTGGCTGATCCCGTCACAATAGTGATCTTGCACACATCTCTGCCAGCATGTCTAACCTTGCAAGCCTTGGGGTCCCTGGCAGCAGCTATCACCCTAGTTCATTTAGCAAGATTTCACATACTGCGGATTCTGCAATGGACTGTATTGGAACACTGTTCTATTCTTTAATAGCCTTTATCCACTCCTGTCAAGATCACGCAATCTTGAAAAAATTATCTTCTTTGGTGGCTTTACTAGGATGAAGCTTTTGAAGGCCATCCTTTTGTTCTTCCCTGCCCACAGCTACAGTGACTATGGATGCCTCCCAAATTGGGGGGCACTACTTGGGAAGGAGAGTCCAATGTACATGGTCCCCAGAAGAGATCAAAGTGCATGCCAGTGTCCTGGAAATTCTTTACTCAGAGATATTCTAGCACTGTAGGCTTTTCAAGGCTTTCACTCTTCTGGGACACTTACTTTATAGATGGGGTCTGATACATCAACAAATGGGGGAATACATCTTACACACTGTGTCAAGAAGCACTGTGTGTGTGTGTCAACAGGCGATCTCTTACAGCCTCTTTCTCCTAGCAGCGCACATACCAGGGAAAGCCAAGGTGATTGCAGACAAACTTAGCAAGTCTATTCTGCTGTCACTTTAGTGGTCTCTCAATGAAAGTGATGAAGATAATTTTCCATCAAGGACGCCAGCCATACTGCAACCTTTCAACTTCTCCCCTCAACAAGTGTATCAGGTTATTTTCCCTGATTACCCCAATGGGGGAGTCACTGAGAGATGCACTAGTCCACGATTGACCTTATGGTCTTCTCTGTGCTAACCCCATTACCTGTCATCCCCAAATTTCTACAGAAAGCATACTGATTGAAGAGCACAGTTATCCTAATTGCACATTTTTGACCTCATCAATTTTTTCCCCCTTCTTCTGGCCTTATCTTCTACATCTGTCCTGGGTACTGGATCCCAATCCAGACCTCCTTTCTCACCCATCTGGTATGACTCATCCAGATTAACAGGCCTCAGACAGACCACATGGTTTCTGCAGGTCCACTGACAGCCCAGGCTTGCCTTCCCGGTCCGGCATATTTTGTTATCTTTTCAAAAAGCTTCTACTAGAAAGATTTACAAATGTAAATGGAAGAGATGTGTGTTATGGGCTCTTAAGAGGGATCTGGACCTTTTTTCTGCCCCTGTACCAGCTGTACTTGATTTTTTTGCTTCAGTTTTCAGTGAAGGGGCTAGCTTTTCTACTATTAAGGTCCAACTGGCTGCCATTTCAGACTCCTATTTAGGTGAAAATAATTCTTTAGCTTCTTCTAAATTATGCAAAGCCTTTCTCAAACAAACTTTTTTACTTGGACCTCCACTAAAAGATCACACTCCTCCTTGGGATTTAACTCTTTTTGCTTCAAGTTCTGACTCAAGGCTTCTTTGAACCCTCAGCTACATCAGACCTTAAGTTTTTGTCTTGGAAAACCATTTTTCTAGTCACTATTACATCAGCTAGATGAGCATCCAAACCTCCTTACCTGGTTTTCAATAAAGACAGGGTTTCTTTATGGACCAAACCTGTCTTTTTTGCCTAAGGTAGTTTCTGCATCTAATATTAACCAGGTTATTAACCTCCCATTTTTCTTTCCAAATTATTCAAACATGGGAGGGTACATACTCCATTTTTTGGATGTACATAGACAACTTCAATTTTATCTCTATCAAACCAAAGATTTCTGGAAGACTGTCCAGTCTGTATACTTCTCACCTAACAGATTGGGCAAGTCATTTTCTAAAGTTACACTGGCCAAATGGTTAACTGATTGTATCTCCTTTGTCAATTGTAAAAATATTGTCCTTTTCTAAGCCTCCTGGAGCTCATTCCATGAGGTCTATGGCTGTATCCTCAGCTTTCTGGTCAAGATCTTTTATAGATGACATTTGTGCAGCTGCAACTTGATCCAGTGCTCATACTTTCATTGTTCATAACAAACTGGATTTGGTTTCTATGAACAGAGTTACTTTTGGCTAAGCTGTACTCCAAAATATCCTTCCATGAGGACCACCCAAGGTTCATCTAGCAGGGGACTCTGTCCCATCAGTCAAAGAATGAATGAAAAGGATAATATCAGATAAAAAAATATGTACTCACCACAATGTTACATCTGTGTTGCCCATGTTCATTCTTCCTCAACTTCCCACTCTTCTAACCCCCTTCCCTTTGCTCCTGGATAGGCCTAAGGATATAAGTTTGGGAACTGTTGTTCCTTGTTTGAACTCCAGCTCTTTTTTTTATTCTATAAAATTCTCTTAAAGTATTATTCATTGACTCCTATGGGCAGCAAATTCGATATGAGGTATGGTAGGCTGGTGGGGCATTATGGGGAAAGGGAGGAGCTCGAGAGTTTGGATCCAAGAATCTGGAAGAAATGGTTGAATTGGATCAATGACCCATCAGTTAAGGAAGAATGAAAATGAACAGCACAAATGTAATGTTATGGTGAGTACATAACTTTTTTATATAAAAAATCGAGGTGTGCTAGGATGAAATAACTTTAAGAGGAAATATAAATGTGGATGTTAATCCAGGCTCAGATACCACAGCTAAATTACATCCACAGTTTGATTCTACAATGCATAAGGGGACAGGGTTAAGGGGCTGCAGGATTCTAATGTGACAGTTGTATGCTGGCATTCATACCACTGTCAGTGAACATGCATTTCATTCTCAAGGGGCTCTGCCCTAATACAGCTTTATTTTATTTGTTTACTTACATTATGTTTGTTGTTTGATATCCTAATTTCATAGGTAGACCAATTTAAACTGATTCTTTGTATGCTATTAGTTTAACCACAAGGCAAATAGAGCTACAGACAGCCAGTTAAAGCTATGAATATGATGTAGAGATAATAAAAGCACAAGCAATATACACAGCATACAGTGAATGAAACAGGAGAGAGATTAGCTAATGGACATTTTAAGTAATACATGTCAATTGGAATCCAGATCTCATCATTGAAAATCTCTTAACCCTGGACTGTCGTTATTTTGGCTTTATCTTTTAACCTCATAAATTTCTTTGAAAAAGTAACTGAAGTAGTGGATAATGGTTATGCAGTTAATACAGCATATCTTGACCTGGCCAAGGCCTTTGATACTATTCCCCATATAGGCGCTATTGATAGACATGTAAAGCTGAATATAAATCCTTATATTGTGCAATGGATAGGTAACTAGTTGTTTGACAGAACCCATGTTGTTAGAGTAGCAGGTGCCACTTATGAAAGGAAAACTGTTACCAGTGGTGTATCACAGGACTATGTTATGGGCCGTCTTCTATTTAGTGTGTATGTCTCTGGCCTTCAGGCCAGCACATCTGGACTATGGTTAACTTAGTTTACAGATGACTGTAAACTGGTTGTTGTTATTCAATCTTCAGCTGACTTACAATTGATCCAGCACAACTTAGACCATGTTAACATTTGGTGTAATGACAACTGCCACAAAATAAATGTAAAAAAAATGTAGCATAGCGCATTTTAGAAAACAAAATCCATTCATCCAATCAAACACTGTTGTAAGTGATCCTGGTACTCTATAATTCCTCATCATTTGACCTTCATGCCCCTACAGTAGTTCTGAAAGCCTTTTATCTGGCTAACCTAATTTCCAAAGTCATTTTTAATAGATCCAAAAGCATCTTACTTCCCCTTTACTCAATTCTGATCACACGCATTATTGAATGTAATGTACCTTTTATCATGTATTTATCTAAACATATCCTGCAACTTGAGAGACCTCAGATATACATAGATAAGACCACCAGTGGCCTCAAATCTTGGTTATCAGGAGAGACTGGCAGGACTTTCTCTGATTTAGTCTCTTACAGACTCGTCTATGGAGAGCAATGTCTAGCCTTTCTTGCTGTTAAAGATCCAATCCTGTTTGATCTCCAGCCCCTTCTCAGAACTAATGGTACATCATTAAGTACTCCGTTATAGGAACTAAGCCATCAGCAGATAAATATGATGTGGTGTGTAAGATTCATATCTCAATGTATCCCTCAAATGTTCCCTATATGTCAAGCAGTGTGCCATCTTCAAGGTAAGCGTGGATAATTGGATGGGCAGTGTCAAATTATTTCCTGGTCTATCCTGTCATGCCCTTCTTGAAGCTAGAGGGAAATTCTGAATAGAGTTTTTTGGCTAGTCTTGAAATGGGCTACAGAGTGTCTAATACTTACTTATGAACATAATCCTTAATGTCAAAAGACCAAATGCAGAAAGGTTAAAATCAAAAGGTTAAATATTGAAAACCTGGCAACATATATAGATGAATCATAAAATATTGACTGTCATTGTGAAAAACATATTGAAATGCTAGATGTCAGTAACATCAAGTTGGTTTCCTTACGACATTATAACACTTGTCAACATGAAGGTATAATCTCTACCAGCTTCCTTACCCTCAGTCAGGTATAAATACTTTTCTGAGTTGCAACTCATCAGTTAGTTTTCAGCTGAGAATCATTGCCAGTAAAGTTTGCATTTCTGCACGACCAGGGAATTCATGTTTTTCAGCTTTCCATGGCAGGCAGATCTCCCACATGGAGGGTGCAAGAGCTCTTGCCCCAGTGCAAAAGAAAAAAAAAGATACATCTGGTAAAAGCTTTTTCAAATGGTTTGTTTTGTCCAACTGCAGCTATAACCAATGTGGACTAGTCCAGATGTAGTGGAACCATCTCTGCCAATATAGAGGACTGTAATGATATCAAAACCAAAGATGACTACAGCAGTCAACTGTACACTCAGAAAGTTATATAACTTTACAGAACATTGTCAGTAAGAAAAGGCAATGTGAAAAGTTAATGTAAGCTAAGTATGTCACTTAGAAAATATATCAATTGTAATGCACTATGAGGATGTAAAGGAAAAAATGTAGCCATGCAAAGAAAGAGTGGTCATTATGTAGTCAAGAGAAAATGAACTAGTAGGTTACTATGTATATACTAGGCTAACTACCACCATGGCCTTTATAAGCCTAGACATGCAACCCAACCCAGTTGCATCCCATGATAATGTGTGTCTTAATTGGGGAAAGGGGTGTTAAGTTGCTAAAAAGTTATGTGGGGGGTACTTAGTTAATAAATATTTACTGATGGCCTCTGTTTATAACAGACATTGGGGGCCAGCCTGGGGATGAATTTATGATTACCTATCCAATATTAGAAAATGTTTACTAGACATGAGGGCCAGCAATGTTCCCATCAATTGGTCAAGGTTACACTTGAATAGGGTTAAGGTTGGACTTTGCTTCACATGAATGAGGAGCCAAAATGCCATACCACACTGGCTAGGAATCAAACCTGGGCCTCTTGTGTGGCTGGCAAGAATTGCATAGAACTGCACAGTGATTCACAGAAGAATCAACAGAGGCTCACAGATATTGTATGTTAGACTATAGTAAAGAGACAAGACTGAATCAATACCATTAAATTATCTTAGAAAATGCATTGAATGTAAGTGTTGAATTTGTCCAAGCACTGCCAAATAAGCAGTGAAACTCAGATCATAGAAAAAGAAAAACCTACAAAAATATACTTAAAAACTGAAGAATATTTATTGATATCTGAACAACTCCAGCTGAATCTGAAAATGTGCACAAAGAGGGACTGTGATTATATCACAGAAAATGTTATTCAGACACATTAGCTGCAATAAGGAAAGACCTAATTATCAGCTAATTTCTGTCTCCAAATCATGTGGTATTACTGCTAGCGCTATTCAGTGCTTTCCTGTGGTAATCACTTCTACTGGCCCAAGACTAGCACTGGTACTGGCACCCCCCTTCATTCACTGTCCCACACAGACACACACCACCACCGTATCTCTTAGATGTCCCTACATTTACAGGGCATCCCTGATGTAGCCTTTTATTAATGTCTCATTCCTTGAAAAATCATGGATAACTACAGTCAATAATGCCAAACATTAGCGTTTCATTCTTACTGGTTGAAACTGCATCATAATTCAAGTCCCGTTGCGCCGTTAACTTTTGAAGTGCAGTTAGGGTACTATTTAATGACTGCCATTGGTATCTAGTGAGGTTCTATATCACTGGTATCTAGTGAGGGTCTATATCACTGTTCCAGTATTTTTTTACTATAGGGATTTCCCGTCTAGGATAGATATTCAGCCAGTATACCAAAGCCTTATTATCTTCTATTTGCTGTATGTCACATGTATGCTTCCTGCACAGGATGTAGGCCATAAAGATGATGTACAAATGCAGTTATCCAGAACTTCTTTGCCACCAGTCTAAATGCCATGATCACTCATTGGTCTGAGCACCTTGTTGCTGTGCTGAATAGCAAGTTGTTGGGTAAGTGCCTCTTAGGGTCATTTTTTTTTCTTTCCTTTGGTCTTGTATTTTATTTTGCTTAACCTAGAGTTGTCATCCAGGAAGGGAAAATGTTGACTTTCAAGATGGCTGCACATTAATTAGCAGCTTAATTCTAGCTCTCCCAGTGTAAAAACAGAAACTCAGCCGAGAAAGCCAGTAGACTTGTGTTTATGGGTAAATTTCAGTAATTGGCTAGTAAGTGTACTGCCTGGATGCCAGGAAAAAAGAAATAGAGGACCTGGAAAAAATCAACTACAAAAAAGTGAGGAAGAATCTCTGACTAGGGAAAGTTCTGCAGCTGTTCAGCAAAAACCAGTGCAATCTCCAGACATGAATTCCAGTAACCTACAGGAAGATATGACAACTGCACACAGACCTGGTTAAAATAAATTAAACCTTGATAAGTATATCAACACAAACAAGAAACGGTTGGAAAAAAATGGAAGAAGCTTTAAACAGATATTCAGATGAGGTAATAAAGCTGCAAAACTCAGAGGCTGAAATGAAGAAAAGGCTGGCTGAATATGAGACTGCTCAGGAAGAGACGTTTCAAAAAATAATAGAATTAGAGGACATAGGGAAAACTTTCGATTTTCAGCTATACCAAAGAAGCTGGAAAGAACAGACTGCATTAATTTTATGAAAGCACAAATAAGCAACTGGACTGGTATTCCACAGCAGGAGTTGTTAGTTGAAAGGGCATATTGTGTGTATGCTCCAAACATGGCTATGAGAAAGCAAATTAGACCTTTAATGGTAAAGCTACAATCCTAAAAGCAGCAGGAGTTGATTCTGACAAAACTGTGATGGAAGGACAAGGTACTAAAAGTGGGAGACAGCACAGTATTTGTGAATAATGTTTACTAAGTGTACACCAGGCAGAAGAGGCCACTATTCAGGGAATGTCGAGATGCATGTGTGAGATTCAGACTGTTGTATCCAACTTATTTCAAGGTATTCTTCCCTGGAGGGACAAAATCATTTTTTGATGAAGTACATGCTAAGGAGGAAATAAAAAGTTTCTCCAACAAAAAGTAAGCTGTGAAACAGGAGGATATTATGCTTCTTCTTCTAGTAATAAAGACCACAGAGAAACTGTACCTGTGAAACCTTATTTAATGTTTCAATGGAAAATATTTGAGAGAAGGAAGGGAGCACAAGAGTTGACTAGAAGAATCGAGAGCATGTTGGAAATGAAGCAAAGACAGGATTCGGGAGATGGAGATGAACAGGAATAAAACCAATAACTTAATGTGGGTTTACAATGCAGTAATTATATTTGTGAAATATGACAGAAGGATGTCTGGAAATATTGGAATTTTTCAGAATTTGTTGGACTTTTGGAGGACCCTAAAGCAAGAAAAGAAGTGTTTAAAGTTCAACCTGCCAAAGAGTGTATGCATGTAACACAAAAGCTGGAACTAGACATTTTACAAAAAAGGTGGAAATAATAACTTTTTAATGCCATGATGCTTTCTGTAGTGTATAATAGCTATGTTACAAGAGATGTGCTTAGAACTGAACATGTGAATTTGATAAAGAAAAGGTTTTCAGGATGGTTATTCAGTAGAATACCTGGGACAAAGGAAAAGAGGAGTACTTATATTAATTGTAGGAGGATTTCCAATAGTGATAGAAGAAGATAATAACAAGATAAAAAAAGATAATGGCAGATTTGTAGTGCTAAGGGGCTACTGGAAAGGGGGGAGCATTACACTGGAATGTATTTATATTCCACCTAAAAACTACTATAATGGAGCTTAAGAAAATTCTGGGTGAAATCAGATTTCAGGAAGGAACATTACTTATAGATGTGGGCTGGAATGTGATTTACAGCAGCGAATATGTGTCGGGGGAGCAGAAGGAAAAATATGACAAAGGAGGGTAGATTTTTGAAGAAATTTACGAAAATATTTGACATAGAATATGTGAATTTAGTAATAGGAGTTTGGAGTGAATTTACATATTATTCCCCAAGATGTAAATACTGGGCTAGGCTAGACAGAATTTACATTTCACAAGAACACATGCATTTAATTGAAGGTCTTGATACACACCCAATAACTATTTCAAATCATGTGCCAGTAGTGACTAAAATAAAAACACAGGGTAATGAAATAAAATTGAGACACTACTGTTTTCCCACCCATCTGCTGAAAAGAGAGGAATTTAAAGAATGGGTAGTGGAGATTATTCATGAGCTATTAAGATAGAAATTTCTTTGAAAATATAGCTAGGGAGTGGGATAAAATTTAGTTGGAGTTTAAAAATAGGGTGGAAATAAAATAAAGGGAGCTATGGTTAAGAAGTAACAAGAATTATTTAGATGGACTGACAAATGTTAAAGCATTGCAAAATGGGAGAATCTCACAGAACAAGAAGAGGATCAACTGCACAGTGCTAAGCAAAAATAAGGGATTACCTCCATAATATGCATGAGTTTAGAAAGATTGTTAAGCAACTGTTTTTGATAACACTAGAGCACAAAAACTTTTAGCATGACTCAGGCAACAGAAAGTAGAAAGGGCTGTCACCAAGTTTAGGGAGCCTATAACAAGGAAGGCAGCAAGAGATCCTGTAGTGGTATTAGAAATATTTTGGAAATTCTATCAAAGTCTATGTAAAGCAGCAAAATATGGAAATCAAGAAAAGATACAAATGGAAGTGTTTATGGAAGAATTAAATATGTCAAATTTAGAGGTAGGTGAGGCTCAATTAGTAATGGTTAGGTTAGGAGAAGATGAGATAAAAATTGAGATGTATAACCAATCAACAGGAAAGTCCCCATGAGTAGATGGTGTTCCTGTGAAAGTTTGGAAGCTAGGAGGGAAAAAATGGATAAAGTTCTGGAAGGTTTTGTTTACAGTATACTAGGAGAAGGAGAAGTACCAACATCCTGGAAGAAAGCAGTGGAAGCCGTAAATACTTAAAAAGGGTAAATATTCATTGGACCCAGCTTCATTCAGGCCCATTTCAATACTAAACCATGATTATAAAGTGTTCATGTCTATAATAGCTAAAAGAATAACAAGCATAATGCCAACATTGATATATATGGATTGATGTGGTTTTGTGGAGGGGAGCAAACATTTGAAAACAATAACAGAACACTGATGATCCAAAGAGAAGCAGAATGTAAGAAAATACCATTGGTGGTGGTGGGTCTTGATGCAGAGAAAGCATTTGACAGAGTAAGCTAGGACTTTATGATCAGGGCAGTGGAAGCATTTGCATTTCCTGAAAAAATGATAAGATTGATTAGGAGGATATATGAAGGATCGGAGGTGAAAATTAAAGAGGGTGGGTCCTTTCTAATAATCTATGCTTGAGCAGAGGAACCAGGCAGGGGTGTCCTCTTTCCCTTTTGTTATTTGAATTATATTTAGAACCACAGGCAAAGAAAATGAGGGACTCAGAAATTCAAGGATATAATTTGTATGGTAGTCAAGAAAAGCTGGCTGTATTTGTGGATATTATTTTATACCTGACAAAACCAGAAAGAGAGATTACAGAGTTGTGGAACATTTTGAGACCGTTTCAAATCTTTTTGGGATACGAAATTAATGAAGGTAAAACAAAGGCAATAGCGCTAAATTATGTACCCCCACACAAATTTATTCAGCAATATCCTTATTTATGGGGACATGATAAAATGAAGTATTTAGGAGTATGGATTAAAAATTGTTCTGGTGTGGCAGCTAAGTATATGTGGGAAAAGACTAAACAAAAACTAAGACAAAAACTGAGAAAACGGATGCTTTGTTATATGGATATGAATAGTAAGATCAAAGCAGTCAAAATGTTTTTAGTCCCTTTAATCTTATACCCAGGTCTGGCATATTTTATTAACTAGAGGAGAAGTGGATAGCAATTAACAAAGAGCTGAAGGACTTTATCTGGGAGGGGAAAATAGTAAGATTCAAGTGGGAAATGCTGATGCTCCCAGTAGAACAGGGCAGATTGGGATTACCCAATTTGAAGGGATGCTTCAGAGCTACACAATTAAGGCTCCTATACATAGCACATGCAGAAAAAATATAATTCAAAGTGGAAAGGGATGATGTTGAAACAGGGGGAGCTCAAGAAACATGGAGAGACTGAGATTTTGATGCAGGCCTTTAAGGAGAATAACAGTAATCATACAGAATATTATATCCATAAAGTAAAAAAAGGTATTCTAATAACAAACCCAACACATGAATGGAGAAAGGAGATTTTGCCGTTACAGTTGACTGCAATTCGGGATATAGACATTTGGCAAGAGGGGGCTGGAATTTATTGGAGAAACTTGGCAAAGGAACCAATGTATTGGGAGCAAATAACTAGAGAGGGAAAATTATAGAATGGGAAGATGCCAAGAATTTATTTGGACTGCAGGTTAGAGATTGCCTTCCCTATCAAGGATTGATATCAGAGTATAGGCAAAGAGAAAGAAATAAGGGGGTCCTAAATGAAAGACCAGCACTGGTAGAGTTCTTAGTAGAATCTAGAACAGAAGCTGCCATTAAAAAAAGAGTAATTAGTAGAGCATGTGATGCCTGTGCCCTGGCCCAGCAATCAAGGGACCTCAATCCTCACCACTAACACCAGTGAGGGGTGTTTCATATAGGAGGAAAGGATAACAGATACACACAGTAAAGTGCAATTTCCCTTAAGAGTGCACAGAGATCAGTCAGTCTGGGGCTGGTCGCTCCCTTGCTCTCCAGGTCCCCAATAAGACTCCCAACTGGCATAGCTATAGGGTCCAGATCTCAGCCTAGTGGGCAAGCTAAAACCTCCAACACCCTCTCTGTCCAACTAGTGCTTCATGTCCCTGCCCAAGTAGCTGACACATACACACACTTTGAGAAGAGTTTATACAACCACACAGACACTCCTGGGGAAGGCTGGCACAGGTTCTCCAGCTGTGCTCTTTTTTCCCAGACTATAAGGTAGTACCAGCTGCCACCACCTACTAATATTTATCAGCTACTCAAAGGCCATTAACAGGGTGTCCAATTATTACTGTGCAATGTTATTATCCAATTGGTAGTATAGCCCAGGACTAAAGCTATTAAAGTGGCTTTGTACAATTTTACCAAAGGCATGTAAGTACCCTAAAGAGCTTAAATTATCTCTACAAAAACAGCCACAGTTGAAAAGGTTTAAAATATTTAATAACAAATAGTCAACACAAGACAATACTTTTTACTACACAGTGCTACTCAAGAGTTCAGAGATCATAGAGAAATACTTAAAATTCAGTAGTACAGTTCTGACATCACAGAAAAACACTTAATCTAATATTTCTAGTTTCTAGCTATTTCTAAGAGAAAACACAAGTCTATGATAAATGTACATAAAGACAGTGCTGATGAGTTGGATGGTCAAGACAAAAATATTTAATGCTCTCTGTTTAAATTTATATTACAGTCCTGATTCGCATTAAATCATTCTTTAGACTTTCCTGGGGTTCCCAGGCTAACAGGCTACATTCTTTAGTAAGCTCATACCAGGTCAGGAAGCAAAGCCATTAAGGACATTTATGCATGCAAATCCTGGCCATTAACTATGGCCTTAAAACAGTAGCAAGAATTCCTTCATCTAGACTGGCCGGAGCCGTGTTTACATCAAAGGGTCACAACATGCTTTACTTGGTCAGCAGAGTGCACTACTGTTACATTTTTGCAGTTCCACATGTAACAGCATTTTTTTCCATTTAAGACAACAAGCCTGTGGCTTACATTAATATTTACAAATGACAGAATTATCTATAAAATTCTATCTGGCTAGGCTGGCAGCCTTCATCTATCTTCACAGAGCATATCAAATATTGCATAACTATAAGAATCAATCAGAGGAGGTTAGAAAGGATTGGGAAGAGAGTTTGGATAAGCAATTTGCAAAGAACCAATGGGAGGATATATATGTCTCCCAGATGTGCAACAAAATCTAGAAGATTTAGGATTTTTGCTTGGAAATGTTTACATAGATATTTTTTATAGCCCAAGTAGACTCCAGATAATTTTTCCTCTGGTAGATAGCAAATATCAAAGGTGTGACTGGGAGAAAAGAGGTAATTGGGAACATATTTTCTGGGAGTGTAGTGAGTTGGCAGACTTTAAAGATTCCCTGCGGGATGCACTGTTGGAGATGCTGGGTTGGCAGATTGGTGTGAAGAGGGAGATGATTTTTCTGTGGTATGATACAGAATTGGAATTGCCTAGACATGGTAAGGCCTTGCTTGTCTGTATGGTGGTTGCCAAAAAAGCATTTACTGGAAAATGGAAATCAGACTTTAAACCAACTATATTAGAAGTAATGGATATGGTAACAGGTAAAACAACTGGAAGTGAGATCTTTAGAAAAAGGTAGGAACAAACTACATAGGAAAAATGGGAATTGTGGGAACAGTTGGGTTAAAATAAGGCAGGACTTAAATGAGCTATGTAATGTTTGACTGAAAACAATTGATTAAATTATAAGTGATGTATAATGTTTTCAACCGGGAGTGTGTCAGTATGGTTTGCAGTGTAAAATGC
Source organism: Protopterus annectens (assembly GCF_019279795.1). Taxonomy (NCBI): domain Eukaryota; kingdom Metazoa; phylum Chordata; order Ceratodontiformes; family Protopteridae; genus Protopterus; species Protopterus annectens. The sequence continues at coordinate 322,677,155 of NC_056743.1, forward strand.
TTGCAACTAGGATTGTGTCGGTGTGGTTTGTTTTCATTTATATAAATGTATGCTTGCTTCTGTCATAAGTGAATGTTGACTTAATATGTTTCTTGTTTTAAAAAGGGGCAGGAATTGAATAATTTGTGTAATGTCACTCAACTTCTATGATATATAGCAGTATAAGTGAAGCATAATATTTGTTATTTTTAACTTAATACAGTGTAATTACTTTTATATAAATGTAAATGTGCCCAGGTCACAAGCGATAATTCAGTAAAGATGTTAAAAAAGAAGGGAAAATGTCGGTGTTGGAGGCAGATTCCCCATAAGGATTGCCATGAGCAGTCTCTCTCTTGTTTGGGTGCTTCCCCACAACCATACTTCTTGTAGTATCTGTAAGGCATTTGTGCCTAAAACACTCAGAAGCTGTTTTTCGTCCTTGGCTATGTATCTTGAAAACCAGTGGCTTAAACAGTTAGCCAAGGGTAGCATGGCAGATCCATTAACCCTGAGATACTCTTGCTAGGTAAGAAGAAAGCCAAGAAATCTCTGCCAGATTCTTTAGCTCTACAGCCTCCATTGGACATTCCTGTAGAAGAAGGTGATAGGTCTATAGGCCATCTGACAACTACATTGGATTCCTGTGCTGTGACCCTGTCAGAGGTCAGCATGGATTTGTCTTTCCACATGTCCTCTGAGGCTTTGTAGGTGTCTGCTACAGACATTGAGTGAGAACTGAGATTGATTATCTCAGAGGGTCCTAGAGGGATTCCACAGATATTGGTCAGAGAGGAGGTTTCAGATATTCTTACTGAATCTCACCAAGGGTTATAACCTCTGGTATTTGTAAGGGCTGATGTTGTGTCTAAGAAAAGAGAAAATATGAAGCATGTTTTGATCCATCCTAAGGATCCTCAAAGTGAATGGCAAGTGTCTACTCAGGGCTTGTTTTCTGCATTGATGACCCTGAATCCCCCTCAGGGGTTTCAGTGCTTTCTCATCCTTGGACCTTGTAGATCAGAGTGTGTATGTACAGCTTTAAGAAGCTTTCTAGGGGCTTGCACAAGTGTATAAATATTGAGCATGTGTGAGCCTGACTGCCATTTTGTAGTAAGCTGCTGAGATGTAAGCATGTGTACCTGTGTAGTCTGTCAGTTAATCAGTTCATTTATAATTTGTAATGCTGCTGATGTCTTTCTATGTAATAAAGCATATAAACGAACTACTCTGCCTGTTCGTAATCTATATTAGAGAGGGAAGAGTGACATGGTGTCAGAAGTGGCATGTCTAAAAAGGACATGGTGCCAGAAGGGGGATCCAGGTTCTTCAGTTTGACACTGGAGAAATATAAAGGAGTGAATCATCCCTACTGCACGTATAACTCACAAAACAGGTCAGAAACTAATTTCAGGTATTCTAACTTGCTCCAACTATTTCTTATTCTCAAAATATGAAACGAGGCATTCAGAATGCTCTAAATGAATTTCTAAGTAACATAAATATCTGATACTACAATATATTAACAGAAATATTCAAAATAACTGCAGAAAATGTTTGAAATAATGTCTGAATTGCATAAAATGAATAAAATAATTGAAACAACCGCATGTTTCGCTAAGCACTACTTTTTCGCATTAAAGGTATTCAACTTGTCTGAAATGCATGGTGTTTGCATGTTTGTGCAGTATCACAGTACAGTTATTTTGCATGTTTGTGCAGTATTCCAGTACAGTTGTTTTACAGAATACAGTCATTACAAAGCATATTTCTCAAAGTAAAGTATTTCAGAGCATTTATTGTGCATTTGAATGTTATTACAAGTGCTGGCTGAGTGCATTTTATTATTTATTTTTATTTTACATTTGTTAACCGGGCAAGTACGACTGGACACACTTCTATTTTCAGTGGAGGCCCAGGGAGAAAAGCTCCAATAGCATGTCATAAAGAAATTACACAAGAATATCATACAGAGATATAGGCTCCATAGAAACATAAGTTATGTATAGATTAACAATTCCTTTAGTAAAGTCAGCATATATGTATATAATTACAAGGGCCATATTTTTCAGTGTATTTGGACATAATTTGTTGGCATGGCAGATGGATTTCGAAAACGAACTCCACTTGTATTTGACAATAATATTGCAGAGAACCGGAGAGTGTTTGAGCAATAGTACAATATTTTCAAACAAACTGCATTTTCTGATAAAGACAATCATACAAAGGCATTTATTCTGCTTAATTTAGCTGGTTCAGAAGCCATGGAATGGGAGCATTCATTTGTGAATGCACCTGCTGTCTTTGTGGGAGGTGGGTGTCATATAATTGTACCAGCTGAGTCAAGGGAAGATCCAGAGTGCTTAAAACATAAATTTAGAGAATGCTGTAACCCCCAAACGAATGTTACAGTGGAAAGGCACTTATTTTAAACAAGGGATCTAAAACCTGGTGAAACTTTTGCAGCATATATAACTGATTAGAGAAGCAAAGCTAAAACGTGCAGATTTGGTTATTTAAGGGATGAGTTGATAAAAGACAGACGTGTGTGGTAGTATAGATGATGCTGTGAGAAAGGTTTTGCTTCGTGACAGTGAATTAACTTTGAATAAGGCCATTGAGATTTGTCAGATATATGAGCTTACAGAAAAGCACACATGCATGCTTCCATTAATTTCTAAAGCCAATGTTGATATTATGCATTATGCGGTTAAAAGAAACTGGCCCAAGCACATGGCTGCAACTATAAACCCTGCAACATTCCCTGGGAAACCCCATAGTTTTCTAGCAAGTTCCAAGGCATGCTCTGGAAATTGCACAGTCTCAGTGAAGTGCAAGACTGAGTCAGCAAACTCAAAGCATGTGCCCCCACCTAGTTTTATAGCCAACTGTCATTGTGGAGGAAGTCATGAGCCTAAAAGGGAAAAGTGTTTAGCTTTTGATCAGCAATGTCACAAGTGGAATAAGTGGAATCATATCAAAAGGCACACACTCTTTTATTAAAAGGAAACATTCAAAGAAACAAGTTGATCAATTAGAAAGCTATGACCCTACTTTTTCTGTTGATGGCATGTCAGTGCTTTATGAAACAGTCAATGCAGTAGATTTGTGGGCAAAGAATGAAGCATTTTGTACCATTTGGATAAATGGGTCTCTCACAGAGCTCAAAGTTGACACAGGTTCAAGGTGCAATGTTACATCTGCAGAAACGTTTGTTAGAGTATGTGCTGGTGAGAAGCTTCAGTTAGCAAAATGTGTGAAGCTTGTTGCTTATGGTGAAGAGATTCAAACTGAAGGCTCAGCAGTACTTTACATGTTCTGCTGCGAAAAACTATAACTTATTTTATGTGGTCAAAAGGCATGTGCAGTCATCGTTAGGGCTGAGAGACAGTTTGAAAATGGGGACTGCTTCAATAAGGAAGTCCATCATGTTAGCTTAAAAGACCACTGCTATAATTTCGACGACTATATTTTCTCTACCTATGCTGATCTTTTCAAAGACAAACTAGGCAAGCTTCCAGTTGTGTACTCCATGAAGTTAGAACCAGATGTCAGCCCAGTTATTAGACCAGCCCAGAAAGTTCCAGTAGCTATGCAGAACAGTCTCAAAGCCAAGCTAGACAAAGTGGTGCAACAAGGTGTAATTTGTCCAGTTGAAGAACCAACAGAATGGGTATCCTCCATGGTGTTAGCTCATAAGAAAAGCTGAGATGATATCAGAATATGTATTGATCTACAAGATTTGAACAAGGCATTGAAAAGACCTCATCATCCAATGAGCACAATCAAAGAAGTTGCAACACTGATGCCAAATCCCACTTTTTTCTGTTTTAGATGCAGAGAGTTCATTTTGACAAATTTTGCTTGACAAGAAATCTTCTTTGCTAACTACGTTCAGTACTCCTTTTGCCAGGTACAGATTTTTGAGAATGCCATTTGAGATAATTTCTGCCAGTGAAGTCCTTCAGTGTGCAATGGAGCAAATTGTTTCGGGGTATCCGTGTGCTATTATAGTAGATGATATTCTAGTAGGAGGTAATAATGAAACTGAGCATGACAGAAACCTCGAAAAAGTTCTGGTAGAAACTCGTGAAGTGAATCTTAAGCTTATGAGTGGTTACTTATGTTGATCATTTGTTTATCAGTGCAAGCTTGCAACCAGACCCCCTCAAAGCAAACAGCCATTCTTGAGAGGCCGGCACCAAACGATGTTCAAGACCTTCAATGCTTTCTTGGCATGGTGAATAGTTCTACATATCCACTAGGTATTTTTATAGACTGAGTAGTAAGAAAATCTCTCTCTCATATTGACTATATTCTCAAGGATTCTTGGGATTTTCTAAATCAAATCAATAATGAGTTTTTTGATGTGAATGTAAGTTTTTCTACTATAGACGTAGTGGACTTATTCACTTCCATCCCCCATGAGATAGAGTTGGAATTTTTTCATGAAGTGTTGTAGGGCAGAACTTCCTTAAGCCGACACTATGGTGAATTTTATAATGATTTTAATGGTGTCAGTATTAAAAAATAACTTCTTTTTTGACGGTGAGTTCTATAGACAAACTCGTGGTGTAGCAATGGGTATTAGTTGCGCACCTTTGTTCGCAAATCTGGTCATGTTTGGTTGGGAAAAACTATATATTTATAATAGTCCTTTTGTGGATTCCTGCATTAGTTACCTAAGATTTTTGAATGATATTTTCATCCTTTATAAAGTAAATGACCAACATGAGAATTTTATGGACTATATAAATAATTCATGTGAATATTTTAAATTTGCTGGGAATTTTAGTAAAGAAAAAATCAATTACTTAGATGCAACTATTATTAAGAATTTAGAGAAATCTTGTTTTGAATCCAGGAAGCCCACGTTCTCTAATGATTACTTAGATTATAAGAGTAGTCATCCAATATATGTTGAGAAATATAGTAAAGGGCCAGATGGTTCATATTGCAAGGATGTGTTCTAACTTAGAAATTGCTAAAGTAGAAATGGGAAATTTGGTTAAATTGTTTGTGGAAGGCATCCATATGAGTTTGTCTTACCAATTTGTCATCAAGTCATAAGTGAATGGGGTTTGAGGTATAAGCCACTTTTGGGTTCCAGGTTACAAGGTGGAGGTGAATTGTCCACCCAACCTAAGAATGATTTTTCTCATTCAATGGTTGTTACATACAGTGAAAATAGTGAAAAGATCAAAACCATTGTTAAAACATCGGAGGTAATCCCCAGAAATCGGAAGAAGAAATAAGGGATCTAGGGACCCAAGTAGATAGTCAGCTTTCCTTTGATAACCATGTTGCCAAAGTGGTTAGAAAATCCTTCTATGTGACCCATCTGATCACGAAAGGGTTCGCATCAAGATCTAAGGATGTAATGGTGCCCCTCTACTCTTCCCTCATCAGACCCATTATTGAGTACAATGTACCTGGCTAGACATCTCCAGCAGCTGGAGAGACCACAAAGTTACCTAACCAAGAGGATTACTGGCCTCAAACAGTTGCCCTAAGCAGCATGACTGAAAAAGCTAAGACTGTTCTCTGTTGCATACTGCTTTCTCAATGGCGATCTCTGTCTAACGTACAGAGCCATGTCCAACCCAGAATTTTTGAGCATTCTCCATCTTAGCAAAACCAAATCTACTAGAGCTACACATTCTAGGGATATAAACCTCAACATAACAATGAATGGAACATGCGGGAGGGATAGATTCCCTTCGCAGAGACTTCCCTTACTATGGAACAGGGTCCCGATCTACATAAGACAGAGCCCCTCACTATCACTCTTCAAGAGGAACCTTGATGAGTGGATGGGTAATAGAAAGTTCACACCGGGGATCACACCAACAGCACTACTAGATAGGGGCCAAGGGTACTAGCTGCTAGTACAAGGGTCTAGGGAACTACTAAAGGGGTGGTGAATACCGCACAACGTGGATTGGCTAATATATGCCTTCGGGCAGATAGCCCAGTACCAACCTATGAACCTATAAAAGGAACTGGTTACTATTTAAAGGTAACAGAGAATTATTGGATGTTGTGGGACCTGAGCCAAAATTTGTATATTGGACGAACAACAATATGAAATTTTTATTAGAACACCCTATTGCTAAACCAGTTGTTTGTGTGAAAGGCACCACAAGGTGTGGTGCATGTGACTATTGCAGGTACATTATAATTTCACCTGTAGCTTACATTGAAAGGGCAGGGTTCGAAATTAAGTTAGTAACTGGTACCTGCAATACAAGAGGGGTAGTTTATGTCGCTATATGTCAGGATTGCTCAGGGTTTTATATAGGGAAAACTGAGAGGATGCTGAAAAAGATTTATGAGCACCTCTATGATGATGAAAGGCAATATGAAAATAATGCATTATGCCGACATATTAAAATTAACCCCAATCACACATTCCATTTTGGTATTTTAGAAGTGGTGCCTAAGGATATTAGGGGTGGTGACTGGAAGAACAAGCTGGAAAGGGCTGAAATGAGATGACAGATGCTTTACAATTCTAATGTAGAACCAGGATTAAATGATTTTATTTCTCTGAAGCCTGAATTAAAATACAAGGCACAGAAATTATAAAATATATATTATAATTTTTAGCTCTTTAAAAATTTCATTAGCATAATTAATTACACTTTCAATATGATTGGTTTGAATGTTTTTTTTTAAATAAATGGTGGTTTCAAGCACAAATCACAGTTCTGAAGCTGTCCAGGAAGGACGAACCCAGCTTGACTGTGGATTTGCATTTTTATCTGTGGATTATTGTTCCATTTTACTGGAGGCACATTTGTTATACACATTTTGTTGTGGATTGCTGCTACATTTTATGGATTGACTTAAACTACATCATTATTGAAACTTTTTTACCATTTGTTGACTGTTCTTGGTTTTCAGTCACCCAGAGTGTTGTTGTTGGTTACTTTCTTGGCATGGTTAACTACCTAGGCAAGTTCATTCCAGATTTAAGCAAACTAGCATCACTGCTTAGGGGTCTGCATTATAAGCGGGAATGCTTAGGTTGTCAAATACAGCATGATCGATACCTACTAAGCGAATGCACAATTCACTGAAACCTCAAAACATGGAAATACACATCACCGAATTGTTTTGTTTGGCCAACACCATTCCACCCAGTAACAAAAACAAAACATACTTCCCACTACACCTCTCGCTACATACTACCCAGCCAAACAAAATAAATAAACCACATAGATACACTAACCTAAACCTACACTAACCCTTCCATACATTACTATCTATGCACTTACTTTAACCCGCAGCCTAACCCTAAGGTCCGTAACTACTGCACACTTACCTTACAGAGCTATACCGCAGAAGGGCCAACTATGCCAAATCGGGATTTTAAATTTTATGTTTTCCGGCATTCAGTTTACTCGCGGTTTGCTTAATAGGTATCAATCATACCATATTCAACAACCTAAGCATTCGCGCTTGCAATATAGACCCCTGCTTAGAGAGCTGATATGTAAAGATGTATTCTGGTCATGGCTGGAACAGCACCAAAGAGCATTTGATGTCTTGAAACAGAGAATTGCCAGTCCACCAACTCTCAGATACTGTAATGTTCACAAACCAGTTACCCTTTCTTGTGATGCTTAAAAATTTGGTCTTGGTGCGATCATTCTTCCAAGAAGGTCAACCTGTAACCTATGCGTCCAGATCTCTAACCCAGACTGAAATGCAGTATGCTCAGATAGAGAAAGAACTATTGGCAATTGTGTTTGCATTTTTGAAGTTCCTTGATTATATTTATAATAGACCTTGTGATGCTTTTGCATTGGCCCAGTAATCAAGGCAACAGTGGGGGATATACACACTGGGAGGATGACAAGTACACACACAGTAAAGTGCAATTTCCTTAAGAGCACACAGAGACCACAGTCAGTCTGTGGTTGGTTTCTCCCTCTTTCTCCAGATCCCCAACAAGACTCCCCACTGGCACAGCTATAGGATTGAGATCTCAGCTGAGCAGCCAAGCTAAAACTTTCAGCACCCTGTCTGTCCAACCAGTGTTTTGTGTCACTGCCCAAGTAGCTGACACACAGCACTCTTTGAAGTTTGACTTGTATACAAACACATACTCTTGGCCAAGGCTGGCACAGGTTTACTAATTATGTGCCCAGAATATCAGGTAGTTTTCACTGCCACCAGCCATTCTTAAGGCCCTAAAAGGGCGTCCAATCCTATAGTCTAATGTAACTATTAATCTAAATGATAGCTTTGACCAAGAGCAATATTATTTAGGAGTGGCCTGTACAGTGTCACCAAATACATATGCAAGTACTTTTAAGAGCTTAAATATATTTCACAAATATCAGCCACAAAGATAGGTTTAAATGTATTTAATAATAAAAGAAGACAATACTCAGTAAAATCAACACATAAACTTTAGATTTAAAAATCACAGGAAATATTTTAAAACAACATTGCAGGACAGTCTCAAATAAATACAGAAAACATCTAAACTAATCTTTACTGTATTCCTGAGTCTAAAAAAATTACTATGCCCTAAGAACTTACTTGCAGAGCAAGGCAAGTGCAGATGGTGATGATGAGTGGATATTTCCAGGTCAAAGACAAAATGCAAAATACACAGTTATTATCTGAGAGAGTTTTTAAATTAATATCAAATATTACTCCTGGGTTAGCTTGGATGACATCACTTTTTGTCACCTGACTCAAATTCCAAGCTAAACCCCCAGTGTCCAACATTTAACATCTCTGTGTGAAAAATACATAGCCTTCAGATGTTTGCTCACAGCTGTGCAGCTGCTAGGAAGTCATAAATTAATAAAACACTTCTGTCTCTTAAACCTAGTAATTACTTCTCTTTCAAGACAATACAAAAAATGTTTAGCTCTAGACATTGTCTGCTTTTGCACTGAAACTGAGAGATAACATCTCTTGTTTATGGCCCAGCTATAAAGTAACTTAACCTCAACTATTCTTAAGTTTTGCAGGTTCATCTTCTATGTTCTAACAGGATACACTGTGGATACATCTTAGCTCAGTACATAACATACAGTTTTATATAAATCATATTAATATTCACAAATGACATAGAATTATTTACAAAATTCCAGATAGCTGGGCTGGCAGTGTGACAGACCTATCTAGATCAAAACAGACCACCAACCTCTGGTCACTATTTTGAGAAAGCCTATGCATTCAGCTCCAGCCAGAATGCAATGTATGATGCTGATATTGAAGAAGTACAGTTTCAGTCTTGTTTACACGAAAGGCAAACTTCTTCATCTTGCTTATACATTATCCAGATCACCCAGAAATACCACTGAAGAGCATGAAAATGAGAAACTTAATTTTGAAGTCATGGAAGTGAGTATTTTTTTCTTCCTCACGTCTCGGTGAGCTTAGAAATCATACAGTCTCAGATCCTGTTTTACAGAAGCTCAAACATCAAAGAGATCTAGTTTACCTCAAGAAGTGCAACCTTATTTTCCTTACAGAGATGATTTTTTTTCTGACAGTGGTATAGGTTCATAGGTTGGTACTAGGCTATCGGCCCTAAGGCCTATGCAAGCCTAGCCATAACAATTCCCTGGAAAGTTTTTCCCACAATATTTACTTCTCTGGGCCCCTGTCTAGCAGGGCGACTGACATGATCCCCGGGGTGAATTTCCTACCTCCCATCCAATCATCAAGGTTCCTTTTGAAGAGGGCCAGTGAGGTGCTCTGCTTGACATGTATGGACAGTCTGTTCCAGAGTATGGGGAGTCTCTGGGTCAGGCATCTATCCCTCAAGCATGTTTTGTTCATTGTGATGAGGTTTAGATCCCCGGAGCGTGTGGCTCTGAGGGATTGGGATTTCTTTAAGTGGAGCATGTCCAACAGCTCAGGGTTTGACATGGCCTTGTATGTTAAGCAGAGATCGCCTCTGAGTAAATGATATGCCACAGAGTATAACTGGAGTTTTTTTAGACGGTCAGCATATGGCATCTGCTTTAGGCCTGTGATTCTTTTAGTGAGGTATTTCTGTGGCCTTTCCAGCTGTTGCAGATGTCTTTTGAGGTACATACCAAATGGGGCATTATACTCTATAATGGGTCTAATGAGGGATGAGTACAGTGGGACAATGACCTCCATTTTCTGGAAGAAAAGCCCTTAGTGATGAGGTGTGCCACATAGAAGGATTTCCTGACTGTTGTGGCGATGTGGTTATCGAACGTGAAACCACTGTCCACTTGTGTCCCTAAGTCTCTCATCACACTTTCGATGTTTAGTGTCCTGCCACCTATGTGGTAGTTCATGGGTACATGTTTTTTTTCCAAAGGGGATGACTATACATTTCTTGGCATTAAGCTTGAGCCCATGGCTCTGGCACCAGGCATCTGTTTCTGTAAGGCCCTTTTGTAGAATATCCACATCATTTGGGTATTCAATAATGGCTCCCAGTTTGCAGTCATCTGCAAACTTTGTTGGCCAGATTCCCTTAGTGTTGGCCTGTACTTCAGAGAAGTAGATGCCAAATAAGAGTGGTCCCAGGACTGAATCCTGAGGTACTCCACTTGTCACTTGTCTGGAGCTGGATTTGGAGTCAGCTACTTTTACAGTCTGGGTTCTGTCAGTAAGCCAGTTGGCAACCCATCGAGTGATGTAGGGATTTATGCCCAGCTTAGTAAGTTTATCTATGATTCCAGAGTGGAGGATGGTGTTGAAGGCCTTGGCGAGGTCCAGATAGGCTGTGTGGACCTCCTTACCCTCGTCCACAGCTCTGGAGACCGATTCAAAGAAGTCAGTCAGATTCAGGAGACAAGATTGACCCTTCACAAACACAAACTGGGTGGGGTCCAGTGTCTGGAGGTTTCCAATGTCTAAGTTTATAAGTTCCAAGATAATGCGTTCCATGCCCTTGCAGAGCAGGCTTGTCAGACTGATGGGACGGTAGTTCCCGGGATCCAAGCTGGATCCTCCCTTGTGGGGTGGGATAACTGTAGCTGTGCGCCACTCAGTGGGCACAAAGCCTGAGGTGAGGCTATGATTAAACATGACACGTAGGTGGTGTGCCAGTTCATTTTATAGTTCATGTAGTACACAGCCTGGGATGTCATCTGGTCCCATGGATGCTGTATTCTTAGCTTTGGAGAGTGCTGTTTCTACCTGTGTGGCTGTGATTATCAGAATTTGGCAATCTTTTGGTATTGAGATGGGCCCTTTAGGGGGTGAGAGGGGAGTGAAGTTGGTACTAAATCGATCTGCCAGGATATTGGCAATATCATTGGGATCAGTATATTTAATGCCATTCTGTTGTAGCTGAGAGCAGATCTGAGCATTGCCATTTAGATTCTTGACATAACTATAGAATGCCTTGTGGTTGTCTTTGGAAATTTTATTTTCGTAACTAGCTTTTGAAGATTTTATGAGGGATCTCAACTTCTTACTGAGGCTGGTGAGGGAGTTTTTTGCATCCTGGGATTTTCCTCTTTTCTGCAATAGTTTCTTCCTTCTGTTGTATAGTTTGTTTATAGCAGGGGACCACCAGATTGGCTTCCTTTTTTTGGAGAAGAGCATCTTGGTTCTATTTGGGATGGCACGATTCATGCACGAGTGGATGTGCTCTTACAGTGCCTTAGTGTAGGATTCTGCAGACGAACTTCCAGATCCTGTCTGCATGGGTGTTGTGAAGTTTGTCACTTCTGACTTCAGTATCATGAAGTTGGCTTTGGAGAAGTTTTTTAAGGAGGTTTCCTTACTGGGGGGTGGGGGTGGGATGTGGATGTTAAGGGTGATTTGCTTATGGTCAGACCTGACCAATGAGGGGGTGACCACTGGTGTGGAGCATCTATCTCCCATGTTGGTAATGACCAGGTCTAGGATATTAGAGCCCTTGGTGGGACAATGGATTAGTTGATCCAGGGCATTGGAATTTATGAATTCCAAGAACCGTTGGGAAAAGGAGTTGGTACCCGAGTAGTTTTCCCAATTAATGGCAGGGTAGTTGAAATCACCTAGTATTAGGGTGTTTGGTTGTATCTTAATATTTTCCAGTATGTTTAGGAAGGTGTAGTGAGAAGCTTGGGGTATGGTGGGGGATCTGTAGCAAGCTACAGTTTGGACTGCAGTCTTACCTAGTGTTAGTTGCACCTGGAGAATTTCAGATGCATTGTGTTGGGCAACTAGCCTGGAGGTGTGAATATTCTTGGTGAATATGGACACTCCTCCACCTTTAGTGTTTCGGTCTTGGTTTTGTGGCTGAAAAGTGTGGTAAGAATTGTAGCCTGGTATTGCAGGGGTGCTCTCTGGAGCCTTGAACCAGGTCTCAGTCACTGCACAGATATCGATGTTCTCCATTTTTTGGAGTGCCTCAAGAGAATGCATTTTGAGGTTTAGACTTCTAGCATTGAGTAGCATTACCTTCAGATTTTGCATGCTTGTATCTGTTACGGTGGTGGTTTTATCCTTTGAATCTTGCCTAAAAAAGGCACTATAGGGGTGGCAAGAGCTTTAGCCAGTAACCTAAATCCCAGGGGTGACAGGTGCAGACCATCTCTGGCAAAGCATCGTGGTTTGTCGATCATGTCTTCCCAGGCAGACAAATACTGGATCCCCTTTGAATGACACCAGAAGCTTAGCCAATTGTTGAAGTCAATAATTTTCTCCTTATACTGTGGTATCATTCTGGGCGAAGGCAGGATGCTACTCAGGTCTAGGGTCGTACCTGCCTGGGTCACATGATCCAAGAGCTCTTCCATGTCTCTTTTCATGTAGTCCAGGGAGGTACATCTCAATTCATTTACTCCAGCATGGACAATGACAGAGTCGTATTTGTACTTGTTGTGGAGTGACTTGAGTGCATGCATTATGTGGCAGATCCTGGCACCCGACAGGCAGCTGACTGTAATTTTCTCCTTGTTCAGCCTGGTGAGTGGGACATCAGTATGCCTGACTATAGAGTCACCTATGACTAAAGTGTTGGATACATTGTCTTGCCTTAGGGGCTGTTGTTGGGTGGCACACTGGTGTTGTGAGCTATGTGTCACTTTGGTTGTGACTGGTGTTTGTTTGCGTTTCGGCTTCGGAGGTCATTGTTGCTTGGGCAAGTTAATGTTAAGGGCCTCCGCATATGTGGGTTTAGTGTTGCTATGTCTGGGAGTTGATGGTGTGGGTTTTGAAGGGCTATGAGTTGCTAGAGGTGTAATGCAGGTGTTAGCCTTCTCCTCTTGACTGTGTAGCACAGTCTTGACCAGAGAGAGCTTTGCTTCCAGTTTGGCTATGTAAGTGCATCTCTTGCAGGTTGTAGTGTTGTGTGGTAGACTCTTGGGACCTGTTGAGAAGAATCAAACCTACCCTATACAGTGAGAACACTTCTTTCGGAACCATGGACGTTATAGACCTATTTGGTTGTATTCCACATGACCTGGGTTTATCTTGGTTTGAGGAGAAATTAATAGAAAGCAAAAAACTGACACACATTGACTTCACGAACATTTTGACATTGATGGAAATAGTTCTCAAAAACAATTTCATCTATTTCCAAGGGGAGTATTTCAAACAAGAAAAGGGCGTTGCAATGGGTGCACACTGTGCACCAGCCTAAAATATCATCATGGCCTTTTGGGAAGAAAATTTTCTCATCGAAACCCCTATTTAAGGAATGCTCCCTTTATACTAGGTTCTTAGATGATCTGTGTTTCTTTTGGAAGGGTAGTAGAGAAAATTTCAACAATCTTTTAATACACGTAAACAATACTACGACCTTTTGGCTTTTACTGGTAACTTTGATGAACAAGAACTGAAATATCTAGATGTCCACATAGAGAAAAGGGAAGGAAATTTACATCAAGGATTTTCAGAAAAGAAACCTTCTCCAATTCTTATCTGCATTATACCAGTTGCCACCCCCCCCACCAGAAGAAAGGGGTAATAAAGGGTCAATTGGTCAGATCTAGCAGAATGACTTCAGACAACAAAGTCTTCTCTGAAGAAACCAACTTCTTAAGGGGCCTTTGTACCCAGAGAGGGTATCCTTTGGAAATGTTCAACAAAATACTAGAAGAAGTCAACACAAAAAGAACAGATGTATTTGCACCTATTTTAGGTGAAGAAGAACAATTAACCCACAATAAAGGACAAGCAAGTAATTTTGGGGCAAAAGAAACAGGGTTAATTACAACCTTCAATGAACAATCAGCCTTTGTTAGGAACATTTTTACAAGGGAATGGCATAGTTTTTCAAATTTTCAGACCTTGAACATATTTTCGATAAAGAGTTGTCCCATGTCTATCGGAAAGGGAAGAGCATCAAAAACTACTTGGAAGGAAGGACAAATGTCAACACACAGAACAGTAGCAATAGAACCAAGAAAGGATTATACAAATGTGGGAGATGTAAATACTGCACACATTTGCATTGTGGTGAAACAATTTTTTAGAAGCAAGAAATATGACCTTGCAATTGAATACATTTGCTAACTGTGACACCAAAGGCATCATATATCTGGCTGTTTGTAAAAATGTCCCTCCTTCTACGTAGGGAAGAGAAAGAAAGCTCAGACAGAGAATATATGAGCACTTATACGATGTCAAGGTGATGAATGAGAAAACGCACTTAGCAAGCATTCAGCCAAATGTAACACATCAGGTTATTCTTTTTTTATACTTGAAGTTGTCCCCACTAACCCAAGAGGTGGGATGTGGGAAACAGTTATTGAATACAAGGGACTGTATTGGCAACTTTTTAGATGCTAACCGTAACTTAGGGCTGAATGACATGGTATCATTAGCTCCAGTATTGAAGTTGAGAGCTGCAAAACTCTAATACAAAGAGCTAAAACAATGTTCAAAAACTTTTTTGTTATGTTCTTTTGTTGCGAATTACAAGAAACATACCCTTCTCAGGATTTTATATTACCAGCTGTTGGTTCAGTTGTAATTATACACTATGGCCACAAGATGGTGTCATTTTTAAACCCAGATTCACATGCTTCATTCACACTTAATGTAGAAAGCATTTTAAATTATTTTAAATGGTGTTACAAAATAATGTTTTTAATCAACTTTTTAAAGAAGTTTTTAAATTATTATTGTAATTAAAGTGTGGATTTATTTTATTCAGAGATGTGGTTTTAACCTTGGCTTGTGAAGACTGTATGAACCAATCAGTTCCAACAATTAACCTTAGTAAATGGTCCAACATGATTGGCTTTCAGTACTGTGATGTAATTTGAAAAACATATAAAAGCATTTAACTTTCAAAGATGGATGTTTAACTGATGAAGTTGGCGACGAAAACGTGATAGTGGATACGTTATTGCTTTTGTATTTCTAGACCCGGTCTTTGTATTGGAGTGTTTTTTACAGTGCTTATTAAAGCATTTTTTCCTTTGAGCATCGATTTATTTGTGCTTGGTGGATACTTCATTCTACTTTTCTATGTAAGTGCATCTCTTGCAGGTTGTAGTGTTGTGTGGTAGGAGGAGAGGATTATCTGTGTACATGAGGCAGTTGCCGCATTGCCCCAGTATGCCCAGATTCACCAGGTGGACAGGAGAAACCACTGGAAGCTGACCCTTGGACATGCCTGTTTAGGTGCTTTTTTGTAAGGTATAAGAGCTGTTTTCCCTTACCTTTGCAAGGTACTTTGCAATTGTAGGCTGTTTAGTGCCTATGATTAATTTCTCCTTATTGACAAGGAGAGCTGAGTGCTTGTATCAGTTTCAGGCTTCCTAGTGCTTTACAGCAAGTTCTAGAGCAAGTGCTAGTCACAGTGGTTCAGATTTTAGTGCTACTACTGAGAAACCAGCTAGTTTTAAGGGAAAATTTCAAAAGCAGACTTATTGTTATGAAAGGTCCAAATGTAATCGTTCCAAAGTCCTTGCAACAAAAGTCTATTGCTATCTTGCATCATGGCCACCCAGGAAACAATTCTATTAAAAGGAGTGGGAGAGGACTAGTATTTTGGGCTTCTGTCACAAGACATTGAGAGAGTACTTTTATCTTCTTTTGTATGTAATAGTACTAAGCCACATCAACAGAAGGAACCACTTCAGCTAAACCAGATTCCTGAACTACCTTGGTCGACAGTAGCCACTGATATTTTGAATGGAATGGTCAACATTACTTGGTGTTAGTAGACTCATTCCAATTGGTTTGAGATTGACCTACTTCCTAAATCAAATGTAAAAGGAGAAACCAGCCCCTATATAAGGCCTAAAACAAAAAGTTCAAACAGGGAAGGTAGAAAAAACACTCCAAAGACGATGGACTGAGAAACCACAATGTTTAATATCCGCAAAAACTAAGCACACCGATTTGTACAAGCATTTTCATCTAATCACAGACTTCATCAGATGAACACCAATAATAACTTATCCAATGTTTAAATACTCTCAAATATCTAGTCTAACCAATAAGATTACACTATCAATTAAAAAATATTAAAGGCAACCTCATAAAAATAATACATACTTGAAATGGCCAAAAATTCTATCCATGTGAATACCACATCTTAAGAATAATTTTATAAAAGTTGTTTAAATGTACTTCCTAACCTAACGTCCAGTGCTGTCATTACTAAGTTGAAGCATCATTTTGCAGTTCATGGTAGTCCACACAAAGTTATTTCTGACAATGATACACAGTTTACTAGTCAGCAATTGAAAAGATTCGCCAAAGAGTGGGACTTTACTCCTGTTACAAATAGTCCTGAGTATCTGCAGTTAAATGGTTTGCCAGAACGTGCAGTTCAAAGTGTGAAACAGTTACTTGAGGAGTCAAAATGAGATAATAGTGATGTTTTCCTGAATCTCTTGAATCTCAGAAATATTCCTTACAATAAACATCTTGGTTCACCTGCCTAGAAACTTCTGTTGAGACAAACCAGAACTACCTTACCAATCAGCAGTAGTTTGTTGGTTCCAAGTACTAAGAATAACAGAGCTGTGAAAGCCCATCTGTTAAAGATATGCCTAGCCCAGAAGTCTTATTATGATAAATCCAGCAAACTGCTCAATCCATTACATGAAGGAGAGACAGTGAGAATGCAAATGTGCAAAGGTTATGATCAAGTTGGAGTCGTGAAGAGTATTTGCCCAGAGCCGAGATCACACATTGTACATTGTGGAATCACAAGGCGTAGAGTTTAGGTGGAATCAGAAACATTTGATGCCAGTATCTGAGCCTTTACCACAGCACCTAGCCCATGAGAAAGTCTCTTTATCTCAGAGTGAGTTGTCCAGTGTTCCAGTTCCTGAGGATGCTCCATTAAATATCCCTGTTCTTGAGGTGAATCCCAAAGTTCCTGATACGAGTTGCTCACTGAAGACTGTCCCTTTTGCTAAACCCAGTTCTGATTACTATTACTAGTTCAGGTCGCATTTCCAGACGATATTACAGATACATGGCAACTTGGATATGAACATTGTGTTTGTTTCTAATGTCTATATTACTGCATGTCTTATTCTAATGTCATTTCATTGAAGATAATTCATTAAGTGGGATGATGTAGATCAGTTTGTATGTACAGCTTTAAGAAGCTTTCTAGGGACTTGCACAAGTATATAAATACTGAACACGTGCAAGCCTGACTGCCATTTTGTAGTAAGCTGTTGAGATGTAAGGATGTATGTCTATGTAGTCTGTCAGTTAATCAGATTGGTTATAATTTGTAATGCTGCTATCCATCCTGATATGTTTCTATGTAATAAAGCATAAAAATGAAGTAACCCACCCATTCATCATCTATATTAGAGAGGAATGAGCGACAGACCTCTACCCCTTCTAAATAGCCAATAGAACTGGAGTTCTTGGATGTGGATTCAGAGTCTGATGAGGGGTATTCGTCCTATTCTTCACAGATGCCTTCACCTTAGGCTTATGGTTCTGATAATGGGGACTCTGTTAGCCCTGAGTCTTCTTTTCAGGAATTGCCCTTTGAGGACATAGTTGCTAGGATGATGGAATACTTTGAGTGGCATTCTTCTCAAGTGTTTGATATTCGGAGGAAATATTATGAGTTGCATCATGTGGATACTCCTAAACTCTCTGCAGTTCCTCCTGTGTTGGCTGCTGTCAGAAAAATATGTATTAATGTGTGTATTAGTAATATGCTTAGTGCATTTAGAGCTTGAAAAGGGTTAACACATTTATTCTATTTCATACTGCATAAATCTGCACAAACTGCAGATGCTTTCTGACCTTGTATTGTTAGCTAAAATCTTGCTTGTGCCTTGGAAATTTACTGAGAAGCAGATGATTTCTGCTTATGTTAGGATAATAATGAATAGAACAATACTACTTGTATAAAGCTTAGACAAGAAGTTCCGTTTGTGCTGTGAGAAATTACACAGCTGTAGAAGCCATAGATAATTAGTACAAAGCCTGCTTGAAAATATGAACTCCTATCAGCATTTGCTTGTATCCGAATTAGAAGAGTACCTTGAAATGTAACACTGTACTATAGACGCTTGTAAACGAATTAATGGTCACCGAGGCCAGGTTGTTTTTCTCACAAGTTTCTCACAAATCTAGTCATGTCAGCAGAAAATCTGAGTAACATCTGCTGTAGAACAATACTGAAAGTTGTGTTTGATTATGTCAGCCATAGAAGGCCATGTCTTGTAAAACAGTATAAGAATGAACATACTTCCTGTTAGTAGTTAGACAAATCCTTGTATTTGCATGTTTTTGTCTCCTTGCGGCAAGTCAATTAAAAGTGCCTTAACTGAACCTTACGTGTATTGGTCTTTGAAGTTCTTTCCTTTGACAGATTGGTCCTTCGAGCCGGAGACCCTCATTTCGCCTCGGATCAGACAGGCCAGGTGGCTTGAAACCATACGGGGAAGAAACCACATCGGTTCTTCTTATTTGAAAATCCCTCTGAATTGTCGTACAAAAGAGGCCAGCCACTTTCTGATCTGCGACTGAAGGACGGGTTTACTTGAACCAGGTGATCAGTCACGAGGGCTCAGGTGAGGTGAATCTACTTTTTCTGTTTTAGATCAGGGACTGGATTTGTATTTATTTTGTTGAGACTTTGTTTATACAAGTCAGGGACAGAAAGATTACTGTCTTGTCATAGATCAGGGAAACAGAGTAGGTAGGCAGTCATTCTGAAGAGACTGTAAAAACATCCGTGGTACCACTTTAAAAATAAGGAGTTACTTAATGATTAAAAGGGTAGAACAAAGTGGGTAATAATTGTACAAAAAGATCCCAAAATCCGCCGTTAACCGAAGACGCGAAATACATGCAGTCACAGTGTGCTGATAATATTAAATACTACTCAAAATGGGTTAATAAGTATAAATTTGATGGTAAACCAGAAAAATCCTCACTTGTCAAACAGCTTAAGACCGATTCCAAAGGACGGGTAAAAAAGCAACGCCAATTAGGAATTCTTCAGGCACACAGGTGGATTGAGGAAGTAAACCGAAGGGAACAAAAGAGTAATAATTCAAAAGCAATGTTTTTAGATAAGGAGGACAATAACTTAGTAATAGCATCAGCCCCTCCGCCTCCCTTACCAGAATATGTGGCAAGTGAGCAAGTTAGTCCACCCCTGCGATATCCTGCTATCACTGTAAGTAGAGACACTACAAAAGCGAAACCGTTTATTGGAGATTCCGTCGAGACCAGGTCTTGAACACGGGCAGGAAACTCAAAAGGGGACATTGAGTTATATCAAATGGGTAGAAATTCACAATCTATGAGTGAAGACGAAATATGCCCACTTATAGAAGTGCCTAATCCTCAGGCAGGGCAAGAAGGTCAGGACCCAACTATTCTAGTATATAGACCCTGGACTCCAGAAGACATCTGGAAAGCCACTGAGGGAATTCCCCATCCAAAAGTTAATTTTAGAAAGTTCTTAGAAGATTTGCAAGGAAAGAGGCTAAGTTATAATTTAAACAGAGAAGAGGTAGAAAAAGTAGTCAGACAAATTGTGGGACCAGATTGGCACATGATTAGTGGTGACTGGAATCCCCGTGATGTTGTGCTTGGGCCCCTCCCACATAGTAGCGCAGAATTAGACAACAGAGTGAAAGGTCTCACAGACCAAATCTTTGAGAAATGGAAGCCTAGGGCAAACTGGACTTGCATTAATCAATGCATCCAACAAGAAGGTGAAACTGTTGACAGATATTATGCCAGACTGTTAGAATGTTTTAATAACCACTGTGGAATGCAGGTTCCTGAAGATCAGACACACGATTCCCCATATGAGCAGCAGTTAAAGAATGCATTTTTAAAAGGCAGTATCGCACCCATAAGCAGTTTTATTACAAAACACATGGTAGATCATCATACAAGCAGGTTACAGTCATTGCTTGAATATGCTAGGCATGCCGAAAGGCATTTTAATAGCAAAAAGAAAGCCCAAGTATTTTCTGTAGAAGATGGAGCAGAAGTTTATGTAGTACAGTCCAGGAAAAAGGGCAAGAGAAATGCCCAGGGAAACAAACAATCTGATCAATGATCAGAGGACTTTGAAGGGTGAAAATAAAGGGGTGAATGTTTTAAATGTGGTAAGAAGGGACACTTGGCAAGGGATTGCAAGAAAAACAAGAAAGCAACCACGGAAGATAAGGAGGGGCGAGGACTGACTATATGATAGTCACGAATCACTAGAAGGGGATAGCAGAGAAAGGACAAATGAGTATGTGATAGAGGGAGTAGAGAATGTGACAGAAGAAATAGAAGAAGTGCAAGAAGTCACGGATAGTGAAGAAAATGAAATATTGGATTTGGCTTTATTGAGCTTAGAGCTCTATTTAGCAGTCACGAAACCAGAAGTTACACTCATGGTAGAAGGGAGGGAAGTCAGATTCTTGTGTGACTCAGGGGCATCACGGACCCTGATACATCCCTCCAAACTGCCAGAGAACTCAGAGTCACCTGATTACATATTAGTGAAAGCAGCTAATGGACAGCTGTATCGGGAGCCCCTCTCCCATAATATTGTGATAACTGATCCTGTTTCAGGATTGACCCAGAAAAGTAAAATTGTTTCTGCAAAATGCCCAGTAAACCTCTTGGGCAGAGACCTTATGCAGCTATTTGATATAGCAGTAGTTCCGACTATGCAGGGTATGGAAGCACAGCGACAAATTGATACCTTTGCAGTGCAAACGGAGGGTAAAATGTTTTATTGGAACAGCCAGGACTTGGTTATAACTGGTCCAGGGGCAGTGACCAAAGAGTTGATGAATGTAGCCTTCAGCAAGTTCCCCTCCCTTGACATTGATAAACAGCATTTGTTGCACTGTACTCTGTATTATTTTAATACGCCAGGACCTGATAAGGAATATGAGCAAGAATGGTTTAGAAATCATGCAAACAGATTGATATTATGTAATCTGTACTGGGACACAGAAGGGAACAGTGTAGTCAGTTGTTCATTGCCCCAGGAGTTCTTTGCACTTTACAAATCTAATCTGTTACCACATGTTGGCTTAACTAAGGACAAAAATGTGAAATGGGTAGACTTAGGAGAGAAAGCCACGAGATGGGAAAAACAGACAAGAGTTAGAACTGTCAGAACAGGGAATACAAATGCAGAAGCTGAATTGGATAACTCAGACCCACCCAGCTATACACTTGCAGTCTAGCAAGGACAGCTGATTAGCACTCCTATTTAAGGAGGAAGAGAATGCTTACAGAATATGCCAGAAAATCTGTGGCCAACAGGAAAATCAGATGTAGGACTTCGTACAGCGGGACCAGTTACTATTACGCCAAAGTCAGCATTTAGACCACAAAAAAAGACAGTATCCCTTCAGAAAAGATGCAGAGGTAGGAATCAAATCTATTATAGCAGCTTTACTTAAGGAAGGGGTGCTGGTGGAATCCTCCTGATTCACCATGTAACACACCCTTATTTCCTGTTAAGAAAGTGAATGGAGAGTGGTGTATGGTCCAAGATTTACAAGCTGTAAATGATGCAGTAATACCAAGGGCACCTACGGTGCCAGACCCACACACCCTGTTGAATGATTTAAAACCTCAACAGAAATATTTTTCTGTGGTAGATATCAGCAATGCGTTCTTCTTGATACCGATACACCCAGACAGCCAGTATTGGTTTGCATTCACATTTCAGGGGAAAAGGTATACATATACGCGACTACCACAGGGATATTGTGAAAGTCCAACAATATTCTCACAAGAAATGGCAAGCAACTTGGCGGGATTTACCCTACCAAGAGGTAGCCAGATTTTGCTTTATGTTGATGATATCCTGCTGGCGTCCCCCACCCAGCAAGATTGTAAAGAGGACACCATAGCGCTATTACAATTTTTAGCCACTGAAGGACATAAAGTAAACAAAAATAAACTGCAGCTTTGGAAAAAACAAGTTAAATACCTAGGATATGTAATATCCAAGGGAGGTAGGACATTAGATGAGGACAGAAAAGTAGCGATTTTGCAAGCACCAAAACCCACTACCAAGAAGGAAATTATGTCCTTCCTCGGTACAACTAATTTTTGTCGGAGTTGGATTCCAAACTATGCCTTGGAATCTGCACCGTTGACTAACCTGATTTATAAAAAGCCTATGGCAGCACAGGATTTGTTGCAATGGACACCAGAAGCAGAATCTGCTTTCTGCAAACTGAAACAGTTAATAGCGTCCTCATTAGTTTTGAGATTACCAAACTATCATAAACGTTTTTTCCAAACTGTAGATTGTAAGCAAGGTTATATGACATCAGTGTTAACACAGCAGCATGGGGACAAGCAACGCCTTATTGCTTATTATTCATCACAACAGGACCCAGTGGCATGATCTTTACCTCACTGTGTACAAGCAGTAGTTGCAGCTGCAATGGCAGTACAGGCTTCGACCTCAGTAGTTTTGTTCCACCCTCTCACATTGAGAGTGCCTCATGCAGTCACGATTATTTTACTGCAAGAGAAGGTAGCATATCTTTCCCCTGCTAGGCATCTTTCCTGTATGACTATATTGTTGAGCCAACCTCATATGACAAGTGAACGATGTACGACTTTGAACCCTTCTACCTTGCTCCCAACCCTTGCAGGTGATTGAACAAAAGACACTGCCTAGAAAAGACCTTACGGATGTTCCCTTGGATGATGCCGAGGTGACATACTACGTGGATGGCTCATGCAAAAGGGGTCCTGCAGGACAGAACCTAGTAGGATATGCAGTAGTTTCTGATACTGAGATTATAGAAGTGAAATCTTTACCACACAATTTATCTGCACAGGCAGCAGAATTGATTGCCTTGACATGGGCATCTACCTTAGCAAAGGGTAAATGTGTGAACATTTTTACTGACAGCCAGTATGCTTTTTCTACTGTACATGTTTTTGGGCAACAGTGGAAAAATCGAGGAATGATAACATCTACTGGCAAACCAATCAATCATGCACAGTTTATTTTAGATCTTTTAGAATCTATTCAGTTACCACAGAAAGTAGCTATTTGCAAATGCACAGCTCATACCAAGCAACAGGACAGGATTTCAAAAGGTAATGCGAGAGATAATACAGCTGCAAAGCAGGCAACTTCAGAAGCATTTATTTTGAATGAGGAACTACAACCCACTGAGATTTTAGACTTAGAAATGTTAAAGACAATGCAGACACTTACTACGCAAGTTGAAAAACAAAGATGGGTAAAACGAGGAGCAATTCTTGAAAAGGGGCTGTACATTTCTAAAGAAAGGAAACCAATACTGCCGTCTAATTTGTTTAGATATGCAGCTTTGTTGAGCCATGGGCAATGCCTTGTCTCAACAGGGGAATGGTACAGCTGGTGAACCAAGTGTTCACGACGTACGGATTTACAAGCTACTCTAAAAAATTTTGTTCGTTATGCCACATCTGTAATAAACATCATGCAAAAGGGGCGTTAAAGCCCAAGCAAGGGAGCTTCCCTACACCACTGTATCCGTTTCATACTATCTGTATGGATTTCATAGAGTTGAATAAATGTGAAAATAAGAAGTATTGTCTTGTCATTGTAGATATTTTTTCCAGATGGGTGGAAGCCTTTCCGACTAAAAATCCAGACGCAGCAACCATGGCCAAAGTCCTTGTTAAAGAAATCATCCCTAGATTCGGCATTCTGGAAAGGATCTACAGTGACAATGGCACACACTTCGTAAACCAGACCATACAGCAGTTAAGTAGACATTTTGGCATTTCTTTAAAAAATCATTGTGCGTATCACCCACAATCTGCAGGGCTAGTAGAGAGGCATAATGGGATTTTAAAGAGTAAGCTAAGAAAATTAATAACAGAAATGCAGAGAAATTGGATGTACTGTCTGCCCCTGGCACTGTTGAGCATGAGAACTGTTCTGAATGCAAAAGGATTTACTCCTTTTGAAAAACTCTTTGGAAGGGCCTATTATATACCTCAGTGGAAATCTCTCATGCCCGCAGACCAGGAAGCTGACAGTACATTAGCTGAGTATATGCAAAACCTTTTAAATTTTAAACATTTGTTGCAGTTAAATTCTGTTTCAGATAAAGAACGAACCAGACCGTCAGAAGTGGCAGTGCCCCCGGAGCGTGGATCTGGCTGAAGATAGTTAAGAAGAAGGATTGGGCATCTCCGAAGTGGGAAGGTCCATATCAAGTGCTTTTGTCAACACCCACCACAGTCAAAATCGCAGAGCGTGCCTCCTGGATCCACCTGACGCACTGTAAATTAGTTAAAAACTGGACAAAAATCTTGTTACATGCCAAGAGCAAAAATGATGAGTCCAGAAGAAACAGGAATGCAGAACAACCCTTTCCTCAGAAGTATTGCATAATCATCCTGTTAACTATACTAGTGACAATAATCTTTTTGTTGTGGCCTTTCCTTTTCCCAGCCACACAGACTGAACTGAATAAACGTGAAGCGTTAATCATTGACTGGCATCCAAACTTTAACACTTACCAGGCAATTAAATATGTGTATGCTGAGACTTTCAGTGTTTCGAATTTCTGGATTTGCACAGCTTTGCCGACAGCATACGGGGGGTTATTAATGACTACAGTCCCCCTAGGGGTCAATGAGACCTGGGAGAACTTGATTTATGATACCTCAACCATTACATCACAAGATAAAATAGCTTTGCACTTGTCTGTTCCACAAAAGAGAACTGCGTGTTTTTATAAAAATGATACTGTTCAGGTGGGTTGGAACAATTGCAATGTGACTTATAAATGTTACACTAAAGGTAACAAAGTAGATCTTTATTGTAATACAAACTATGATTCATTTCTTGGATTGATGCACAAAACACTTGATGAAGTAAAACATAATTCTGTTCTTTATAAACAGCTGTCTACAATTGATAGAAAAATGTTTCATGCAGGGCGAGTGTATATTCATAGCAAGGTTACTACTAAAGTAGAGGACTGTTATTTTGTGTGTGGCAGAAAGGCATACAAATGGTTACCTGAGAATTGGTCCGGCAGTTGTTATTTGGGTTACCTGGTTCCGGCCATATGACACACTGCAGTTTTGCCTCGAGGAAAAATTTGAAATGTCCAAGAGGTCGTCAAGAAACCTGTAAATCCAGTGGGACAAATAGATGCACGTTGGAAAGACCATCACTCTCTAGGCAAAGGACTGACACACATGGATTTGAGTGATAGCGTTATATCATGGGCAGGCATATTAACAGCATATGGAGCAGTGAAATCGATCTGGGAGCTGAGAAAACTGCTGAAACTTCTCGAAGTAATGAGTAATGCAACTTTTTCCGCTCTCGAATTGGTGACTGACAAACTGAATGCTATGAGAACTGTAGTGCTTCAGAGCCACATGGCTCTAGACTTCACCCTAATGGCGAGAGGTGGTACTTCACTTTAATCCAGGACGAATGCTGTTTGTATATTCCTGACCATAAACACAAGATAGACAATCATCTTGAGGTAATTCAGCAAGTGTCGGCCATGACCAAACTAGGCCCAAACCCACTGACAGACTTCTTCCAGAAATGGTTTGAGGGGTGGGGTACCATCCTAATGAACATCCTGATTGCCATTTGTGTAGGAATGCTCCTACTGGGAGTATGTGTTTGTTGTGGCATCCCCTGCATGAAAAGACTGATTAAAGACCTTATAGACATGTCAGTTTCTGAAACCTTATATCAAAGTACTGAGTTTGAAGAACTGTTAAAAGATTGAAAATGCTTTCATAAGTTTAAACTGAATGAATCTCTTAACTGCAAATCCTGAGTGGAAGAGGTTAGGAGAAGAAAACAAACTGTTGATGCTTATTTTGAAAGTAGAATAAAAGTATTAAAAGGGGGGAAATGTCAGAAAAATATGTATTAATGTGTGTATTAGTAATATGCTTAGTGCATTTAGAGCTTGAAAAGGGTTAACACAGTTATTCTATTTCATACTGCATAAATCTGCACAAACTGCAGATGCTTTCTGACCTTGTATTGCTAGCTAAAATCTTGCTTGTGCCTTGGAAATTTACTGAGAAGCAGATGATTTCTGCTTATGTTAGGAAAATAATGAATAGAACAATACTACTTGTATGAAGCTTAGACAAGAAGTTCCGTTTGTGCTGTGAGAAAATACACAGCTGTAGAAGCCATAGATAATTAGTACAAAGCCTGCTTGAAAATATGAACTGCAATCAGCATTTGCTTGTATCTCAATTAGAAGAGTACCTTGAAATATAACACTGTACAATAGACGCTTGTAAACAGATTAATGGTCACCAAGGCCAGGTTGTTTTTCTCAAAAGTTTCTCACAAATCTAGTCATGTCAGCAGAAAATCTGATTAACATCTGCTGTAGAACAATACTGAAAGTTGTGTTTGATTATGTCAGCCATAGAAGGCCATGTCTTGTAAAATAGTATAAGAATGAACATACTTCCTGTTAGTAGTTAGACAAATCCTTGTATTTGCATGTTTTTGTCTCCTTGCGGCAAGTCAATTAAAAGTGCCTTAACTGAACCTTACGTGTATTGGTCTTTGAAGTTTTTTCCTTTGACAGCTGCCTTGTTAGATACTTTCATTGCTGCTACCAAATCTCCTGATTCTCAGCCTCCTGCTCCTAAGAAACCTGATAGGTTTGGCAAGGTCCCTGAGGATTGTCAGTTTTTATTTGTGTCCTCCTGCTGATCCTGCTGTGGTATCAGTCTCTTTTGACATCCCTTCCAAGCTCTTGCCCTCTTCCAAACTTTTGCCTTTTTATAAGGATAGTAGGGCAATAGAAAGGGTTGGTAAGGAGGTTTACACTACTTCTATCTACTTTGGCCTTTCAGGCTATTTATTTCCATACCCACATGACCACATATGCTCTGGCCTTGATTACTAAGGCTTGTCAGGTTATTTTTGACCTCCCTAATTCTGAAGGCAAATCTTTCGTTTTATCTATTTTAAGTTCTACTTCTCAAGTGGCTCACCACTCTATCAAGTGTAGCTATGTTGCTGCTGATGCTTTTTCCAGGGCTGCAGCTTTTGGGTCTGTCATGAGGTATTTTTAGTGGCTTCATCTACAGTGTTTGCTTGAGGACATTAAGGTAAAGTTGTTGGATGCTCCTTTGGATAATAGACATCTTTTTGGGACTCCTTTTGCTGACCTTTTTAAGTCTTTTCAAGAGAAAGGCAAAGCCTTGCAGAACCTTAAACATATTTTTGTCTCGTCCATAATTTCCAAATGAATTATCCTTCTAGATCTGCTTTTGTACACAGGCAGCCCCCTAGGCCTCCAAGAGCAGGAAGGGTTGTAGACGAGCCTCCTTTGTTAAGGATTCTCAGGCTTCTGTGGGCCAGAAGCCTCCTCTTTCTGATAAGCCTACTTCTCTCTGACAATTCCCCCCCACTCTTAGACTAGGTTCATTTGTTTATTCAGCTTTCCCTTTGTCTTCCAAATTGGCTTCTCATTACTTCAGACTCTATGGTTCTTTCTGTCACAATTACTTCATGGTATGGAAGTCTCTCCCTTCTTTTTCAGGGATTCCTCAACCTCCTCTAGAGCTTCTTCCTCATTTCCCAGACATTCTAGGGTCCCTAGTGAGCCAGGAAACCATTCAACCTGTCCCCCCTTCCCAAGTGGGAAAGGATTTTTATTCCAGGATGTTCCTGGTTCCATGAGGGCACTTGGAGGATTATTCTGGATATCTCCCTGCTCAGTGCCCCTTTTTGGATGCTCACTATTCAAACCCTATTTCCTCTTTTACTACCCCAGGCTTTTTTCGTGTCTTTGAATTTGAAAGATACTTACCTTCGTAACCCTATTTGCCCTCTTTTCAAGAAGTTTTTGTTTCTGTTTCTTCATCTCACTTTCAGTTCTCTGCTTTGCCTTTTGGCCTCTCTACTGCCCAAAGATATTCACAAAATGCCTAGCTCCTGTAATTGCTTTCTGCAGGTTCCAAGGTATTCAGATTTTTCCTTATCTAAATGAATGTTGCATCAGGCACCTTCTCCCAGTTTACCTGTTACAGGATCTGGAGTTCACCATCTCTTTTCTTCAAAGTCTGGGGTTCATTATAAATTTGGTAAAAATAGCAGAAAACTGACACACGGCAGTGTAAGAAGCACAATATTTATTAAAAACTGGCAAGCTCTTATGACTGCAAGGGTCACTTTATCAGACTATTATAACGCACATATATCAACAGCTCATTGTATACATCAATGGC
This sequence comes from Protopterus annectens, assembly GCF_019279795.1. NCBI lineage: Eukaryota > Metazoa > Chordata > Ceratodontiformes > Protopteridae > Protopterus > Protopterus annectens. The sequence continues at coordinate 322,705,754 of NC_056743.1, forward strand.
TTCATTTTGAGGCTTGTTTACAATTATGAGTAGTCCCCTCATGGATTGAGGGTGTTAAAGATGCTGGTGCATAGATCACATTACCAGGAACTTTTAACAAAATGGCAGAATTTGAATATGAAGCTTAGCTTCAATTATTTGAAATTGCTTATTGACTTCTTTAGACTGGAGGAGATGAAGTTAAGTAAGGAGATTGGGGAGCAGCAAGAGACACTATACAACATGTTTCCATTGGCAATGGTTGATAAAGCAATCACGGAGATCATTAATAGTGTGACTGTATATGGCAAACAGTTGACTGTGTTGAAAAAAAAAAGGATTGCTAGAGACCTCTCTGATTTTGAGAGACGCCACATCTTCTAGCCTAGGTATGAGGATGTATGTAGTACCAGTGATCCAAAAGAGAAGGATAATGGTGCTGTTAATATATCTCAAAGGATGAATGTGAGCAATGTAGACAGTGTGCATGGTTCTACAGTGGACACTGGTGATGTTCAGGTGCATACCAGTGATCTATCGAACAGCCTGCAAGGGGGTACAATAATGACTCAGAGTACTGCAGAGTTCATTAAAGCTCTCAAGGGTGAGAGAGTGGATCAGTCTAAGGAGAGAGTGGTGAGGAAGAAGGATAATATTGGAGGGCAATGCCAATGATCTTTTCAAAATTTTCCACTTCCCATCAGAGAGAAACGGGTAGGATGACCAATCGATCAAGAAGCAGATGGCGTATGAAGAGGAAGTCCCTAACAGAGCCAATAAAATATCCAACACTGAAGAAAATGTGGAAACTGATAGAAGTTCAGTAGTTTGGAATTTATCTAAAAGGAGCTTGATTGCTTCTGAGCTCTCTGTGTTGAGTAAGGGTCTTTTATTTATACCAGTGCAACAGGCTGATTTAGTTGACACAGTGATGGACCTGAAATTGTTTTGTCAGAAATGTTCATAGGTTCATAGGTTCATACTAGGCTATCTGCCCAAGGGCATTTATAAGCCTAGCCCATAGTTATGTGGCTTTCGCCACCCCTTTAGTTTGAATAAAAACTATGCCTATCATTTTGCTGTGCCTCTGTCAAGCAGTGACACTGAAGTAATCCCTGGGGTATATCTGCAATCTCCCATCCATTGGTCAAGATTCCTCTTGAACAAGGCCAGAGAGGTGCTCTGCCTCACATGTACCGGGATTTTGTTCCACAGCATAGGGAGTCTCTGGGTGATGAATCTGTCCCTCCAGCACGTTCTATTTATAACCGTGTCAAGGTTTAAGTCTCCCGCCCTTGTGGTTCTGAGGGATCTAGATTTTTTGAGGTGAAGCATATTCATCAAATCTGGGTTTGACATGGCCTTATATGTCAGGCACAGGTCACCTCTGAGCAAGCGGTATGAGACTGAATAGAGCTGGAGTTCTTTCAGTCGGGCAGCATAAGACATATTTTTGAGACCCTTTATCCTTTTGGTGAGGAACTTTTGGGGCCTTTCAAGCTGCAGCAGGTGTCTGGTCAGATACCTCTCGAACGGGGCATTGTACTCAATCATAGGTCTAATGAGTGATGAGTACAGGGGACGATGACCTCCTTGATCTAGATGTGAATCCCTTCATGATCAGGTGGGTGATATAGAAGGTTTTCCTAACTACTTTAGCAACATGAGTGTCAAACGAAAGGCTACTGTCAACCTGGGTCCCCAGATCTCTGATGACTTTTTCTGTGCTCAGTGGATTGCCACCTATATGGTAGCTAGGGGTAACCTTGTTTTTCCCGAAGGGTATGACTATGCATTTTTTGGCGTTTAACTTCAGGCCATGGCTCTGGCACCAGTTATCCGTTTCTGTGAGGCCCTTCTGGAGGATATCTGTATCAGATGTGTTTTCGACTATGGCGCCCAGTTTGCAGTCATCTGCAAACTTTGTCAGCCATAACCCTCCTGTGTTTGCTTGTACTTCAGAAAAGTAGATGCCGAACAACAGTGGATCCAGGACTGAGCCCTGTGGGACACCACTTGTGACAGGCTTTGAGTCTGACATGGCTCCAGCAACTCTGACCCGGTGGGTTCTGTCACTTAGCCAGTTTGCAACCCATCTTGTGATGTATGGGTTTACATTCAAGCTGATGAGTTTTTCGATGATACCTGAGTGGGGTATTGTGTCGAAGGCCTTTGCCAGATCAAGGTAGTCTGTATGGACTGCCTTTCCCTCATCAATGGCCTTGGTGACTGTCTCGAAAAAGTCAACCAAGTTTAAGAGGCAGGATCTGCCTTTGACAAAGCCAAACTGGGTTGGATCCAAAGTCTGCAAGTTCCCTATGTCTTTATTTATGAGTTCCATTATGATCCTCTCCATGGCTTTGCAGATAAGGCTTGTCAAGCTAATGGGGCGGTAATTTCCAGGGTCTGTGGAGGCACCGCCCTTATGAAGTGGGACCACAGTCGCCGTGCGCCACTCCTTGGCAGTATCCTGAGGTGAGGCTAAGATTAAACAGCTGTCCTAACTGTGGGTTTAATTCCTCGTTGAGTTCATGAAGCACACAGCCGGGGACACCATCCGGTCCCATGGATGCTGTGTTTTTGCCTTAGTGAGGGCAGTTCTCACCTGGGCGTTGGAGATGTTTGGGGGGCTACAATCCTCTGGAATAGATATCTCTCCTTTTGTCGGGGAGGGGGGGGAGAAGTTTGCACTGAACCTGTCAGCCAGTATGTTGGCAATGTGTGTAGGTTCAGTAATTTTCACATCATTTTGAACTAATTCTGAGCATATCTGGGAGTTTCCTCCTAGGTTTCTAACATAGCTAAAGAAGGCCTTATGATTCTCTTTAGAGTCCTTGGAGATTTTTCTCTCAAAATTTGCCTTGGATGATTTTATGAGAGCTCTTAGTTTTTTACTTATAATGATCAAAGGTGTCTTACCTTTCAAGGATTTTGCTCTATCTTGTAGTAGCTTCCTCCTTTTGTTGTAGAGCTTGTTTATGGCTGGGGTCCACCAGACTGGACGCTTGCCTTTGGTACAGAGAGTCTTAGTTTTGTTTGGGATTGCCTGATCCATGCAGTCCTGTAGGTGCTGGTAGAAGGCATTTGTAAGTGATTCAGCGGTTTGAGTAATGTTTACCACTGGCTCAGGGGCCTTAAAGGAGACCACACTAGTTTTTAGAAGTGTGAAATCGGCTTTTGAGAAGTTTTTCACTGTGGTCTTTTTGTTTCAGGTGGGCGGGATGAGGACCTCCAGCGAGATTAGTTTATGATCTGATCTCACCAGTGAGGGGTATACTTCGGTGTTGAACATTTTGATCCCATGTTCGTGATGATGAGATCAAGTATGTTTTCTCCTCTTGTGGGGATGGTGACTAGTTGTTCCATGGCATTTGAGTTTATGAACTCCAGGAATCTTTGGGTTAGAGTGTTCGGGCTTGAGTAGTGTTCCCAGTCTATATTAGGGTAGTTGAAGTCACCTAGTATGATGGTGTTTGGAGATACATTTATCCCTCCAATGTTTTCAGGAAGGCCATGTGAGGTTCCTGAGTTTGAGAGGGTGGCCTGTAACATGCTACAAATTGCAGAGCAGTCTTGCCTATGGTTAATTGCACCTGGATGGTCTCCAATGCATCGTGCATTGCCACCAACCTTGAGGTGTGGGTGTCCTTTATGAATATGGACACCCCCCCTCCTTTCTTGGTGTTGTCCGGAGCGGAACGCATGATATGAGGTGAAACCTGTTAGTGCTGGGGTGCTCTCAGGAGCCTTGAACCAGGTTTCTGTCACAGCACAGACATCGATGTTCTCCATATTGAGAAGGGCCTCGAAAGTGCATCTTGAGATTGAGACTTCTGGCATTGAGCAGCATTACCCTTAGTTTTTTCCTTTTGGTGTCCTAGGGTGGTAGGTTTAGAATTTGAGCCTTGCCTAAAAAGGCACTATGGGGTGGCAAGAGCCTTTGCCAATATCCGAAGCCCAGGGTGACAGGTGCAAGCCGTCCCTTGCGAAGCAGCGTGGCTTGTCCAGCATGTCATCCCAGGCAGACAGACATTGGATCCCCTTTGAATGACACCAGAATTTAAGCCAATTATTAAAGCTGATCATCTTATCACTGTATTGTGGCATCATTCTAGGTGAAGGTAGGATACTGCTCAAGGTCAGGGTCATACCTGCCTGGGCTACATAATCAGAGAGCTCCTCGATGTCCCTTTTCATGTAGTCCAAGGAGGTACATCTCAGGTTGTTGACACCAGCGTGGACAATGACTGAGTCATACTTGTACCTGCTGTTGAGAGACCTGAGTGCTTGCATTATGTGGTGGATTCTAGCGCCCGACAGGCAGCTTACTGTGACCTTCTCTTTACTCAGTCTGGTGAGCGGGACGTCAGTGTGTCTGACTATGGAATCACCAATGACAAGTGTGTCTGGCATTTTGTTTGGCCTTAAGGGCTGTGACTGTTTGACACTCTGACTGTGTGGTCTATGTGTTGCATGTGTTGGGTCGTGAGGTGGTAGTTGTTTGGGTGTCTGTATGCAGGTAATGAGAAGAATAAAAAATGTATTTTTAAGAAACCAAGTAATGTGGTGCCTGTCAGTCATCCATTGCTAGAGGCATTTAGCAAAATTTGTGAGGATGATTTGTTTTGTGTATGGAGTAATAAATCTAGAGGCCATAGGTATGTGAATTTAACAGTGGATGAGAAAGTTTGCCCTTAAGTATATGCAGGATGATAATTATATAGTTATTTGACCAGCAGACAAGGTGGCATGATTGTTATAATGGATTGGGTCTTTTATTTTGATACTATAAAAAACATGCTGGCTGATCATAATACATATAGGGTGAATGTGGATAAAATGTGTTGGAGGATATGCCTGATATTACAGGATCGCCTTATTGCTTATAATATTACAGTACATTTAATGCAGTATCTTACTGTTGAGCACCCGGTGGTACCCTTATTTCAAGGACTCCCCAAGAATACATAAAGACCCTTATAGACTCTCATTTAGACCAATTGTTGCTGGGAAGGGGTAGCTAACTGAGACGTTCTCTAGTTTTATTGATAGGCATGTCAGGCCTGTCCTGGATAAGTCTCCCATTATCCTAAAGGATTCTAAACATTTTCTACAAGATTTATATTGGTTTGTGAGAGTGGGGAATCTTTCGGATGATTGCATTTTAGTCACCCCTGATGTAATGTTGCTGTTTACTGTGATCCCCAATATGGAAGGAGTTGAGAATATGAGGTTGTATTTAATGAAGAAAAGCGAGTATGGGAAAAAGCCAGTTGATATTCTGTGTACATTCATGGAAATTGTACTAGAGAATAATGTGTTTGTTTTTGATGATACATATTATCTACAGAAGAATGGCGTGGCTATGGGCACATATGCCAACAGCTACCCCAATATAGTATTAGTTCAGTGGGAGGTTGATGTTGTATTTAAGTCTGAGCTATATCAGGAGGGTGTTAGATTCTATCGACAATTCGTTGATGATGTATTTCTGAGTAGAATTCATATACAGAGATTGAGTTTCACTTTATAGATTGAGAGTATGCATCTAAAATGTGTTTTAGAGAATGTGGATTGTTATATAAGGGAGGAGAGTCTTGAGGCTGATATGAGCTGGATATATCTAAAAGGGCAGTTTTTGGAGGAATGCGATTAAAAAATGTGGGAGAGAGGGGGCTGTGAATGTGAAGAGGGAGGAGGATTAAGGAGGCTAAATGGATTAAGAGACAAGGTGTCTTATGGTTTTGGATAGCTGTCTGGGAGTTGGAGGTAAGCATTTGGTAAGAAAGACAGTTGGAAGGAGTGTGAAGACATCTATCTTCCATAAGAAGTGTAGGCTAGACCTTGATTTTAGTCTTTAAGTGAGTTACCTACTGTTTGATTTTGGATGAAAGATTAGAAGGGGTGTGACAGAGAGATCTTTTGCTATAAAAATTGTAAGACGTTGAAAAGGTTATTATGCTAGAGGATGAAAATAAGGTCTTTAGCTTGGAGTGTACGATTGGGGGAAAAAAAATTTTAGACACTGTGCCATTTTGCTAATATATTAGTAAAAGCTTAAAAAAGGTACATCCAGATACCCAGAGGGAAAAAAATGAAATGTCAGTTGTGACTGGGGTGATGTACATTTAGCTATTATCTTTCTACAGTGTTGATATTGCAGAGGGAAAAGTTAAGAAAAGATATCCAGATACCCAGAGGGGAGTAAGTGTTTTGTGATTACATGCAAAACTGGCAATTCAGAATTTAGTTTACCTGGCTATGATGTGATGTTTTGCCTCCATTACATCGAAGAAAATGTAATTGAAGGTTGTGGGAATGTATCAGGGCACAAATAACTGTGATGTCTGAAAAGTTTAACTGAAATTTGAAGCATGTATTGATTTGAGGGTAAGGAAAGATACATGTTTTGTCTGTGAATTGATTGATAAACTGAATAGGATGTGTGACATTGAAGGATTGAGTTGAAATGAAATAAGAAGGGTTTTTGTGATAATGAACTTTGACAAGGTCTATAATGAGAGAAAATGAGGGGACTTCTTAAATATCTGCTCTCGATTTTCAAGGGGAAATGTGAAATGTGTTACATATGCCTTTCAATCGTTGTGCACTTTTGAGCAGAATGAGAATCGGGAAATGCACTGTATATTTAAATCATTTTTCTCTTTAAATCTGTGATATGTGTTAGCATATGAGTTAAGAACATCACACTGTATGATGTGTAAAATGTAAGTTAAAACACGCTAATGTTGTTGTTAATGTTCTTTAAAAGGACACTTGATCAGCAGGAAAGTTTAATTTGTCCTAACTGATGTTTAATAAATATTGTGCTCTGATGTTTTTATCTTGTATGCGCTCGGGTTTTCCACTATTTATTGTGACCTTTTTTGTACTCATCTTGTTGTTGGTTGATCATATTTTTACCATAATTTTACTCATTTTTGTTGTTGGTGGATCACTGTTAGTCCTGCAGTTCTGTCCTGACTATGTGTTTTGTGGATCATTTATTTCTAGGATGCATTTATACTTTATACATTTATGATTGGCCCTCCTTTCTACCTTCTAAAATTCTTATGGCATGATCAGTCTCTCTTTCATTCTAAAATTTCCTCCTCTACTCTTTTTTCTTCCTCTCTTCCTTCTTTTCAGGTCCTGGGATCTAGGCTTCTCTTTATTCCTATGATCTCTTTTTCTTAGCCATATTATTTCTATCTGCTCTGTACCGCATATTCTCTTCATGCAAGCATTCCCATCCTCCCCAGTTGGCTGCACATACCTCTTCTCATCCTCTGTATTTCAATATACCTCCTCATCATTCTTAAAAAGTTTGCTCTCTCAACCCAGCCCCCGTCCTTTCAAGCCCTAATCCCTTTCTTTCTCTGTTCATCCCTGCAGCCTAGACATTCTAATTCCTGCCTTGTGTTCACCTAAAAGTTCAGGGCTCCTGTGGGGTGATCATCAGAAGTGTTCACACCCAGTCAAGGCAAGATGAGAGCTCCATCAGAAGATTAACTCAGGCTTTATCAAAGATGTTCTCCTCACCCCTTGAAGTTCAGGTACAGACAACACCTGGCACCAGGACACCACAATATGCAGCAGGACAACTCCACAGTCTTGTTCCTGGTCAGAATGGCTCTTTCAGGCAGTCTTGGTGGTTGCTTCAGTGGCCAGTTAACTCCTCAAGCAGGTTGAGCAGTATGGTGAACACTTTCAACAGGGTAGACTCTTAGAGCAGCTCCAGCAGACAACAGCAGCTCCAGAACACCTGCAAGACATGTTTTTGGACAGGAGAATGTTTGACGGTATTCCTGACATAGATGTATTCCTGAGGTAGATGTTTTTGCCTCCCCTCTAAACAAGCAACTCCCTCTCTTCTGTTCCAGAGTGCCATGCCATCTGGCATGGAAGACAGATGCCCTTTCTTTTCCTTGGGAAGGGGTTGTTTCTTTCTCCCCTCCTCCCTCTCTACTTCCAGTCCTGCCAGATGATTCTCAGCTGGACTAGAAATCTTGCTAGTGACTCCCTTTTGGCCAGGACAGTACTGGTATATCAAATAAAATGACAAAAATATCACTTTTTCCTAGAAAAGAGAATTACTTATTGTTATTATTCAATTAGATCATATGAACAATATAATTCTGGTGTATATTAAGTTTATCAGCTTGTGAAAATGTAAAATTATACATTTTTTGAAAATATGGCAAAACCAGAACATCGAAATGGCTACATAAGACTAATGGTGCTACATAGTAGTAAAGGACTACTTTCTATAACTGTGCAAAGTATTATAGCAACTTTCTCAGGATAGTATGTCATGACACTCTGTTACAAAGTGCAGTTAGCTGATAATTCCAGCTGAAGAGAGAGACTCAATTAACTGGAGATGCTCTACATTTGGCCTCCTTTCCCAGAGGTCTATAGTATTTCTGCTTTAATCCAAGGCAAAACAACAAGACAATAAGTATATTTCGTGATTCATCTGCACTTTGATTGCTGCATTATTTCTGTTTTTTTTATATACTGTTTGTGACTGCTTCATTCTCTGCACTTGATTTGCAGTGTGCTGTTATCTAGATAGCATAGACTAGATTCAGACTTGTTGAGTCTAGCCTGTTATTGATACACTTGAGTACTAAACCAGTCATCTTACATTAAGAAGGGCTCCTCTGCACTCTTGTGGCAGAAGCGTGTGGATCCAGCCTTGTCTGAGCTGGGGATTGCTGGATGAAGGTTCATTGTGTGCTTTCCTGTTGGTAGATTAGCTTAAAAGTGTTTAATTTTGCCTGCAGTTAAGCCTAACATTTGCACTGGTTTGCACTCAGTTAACTGGAACTAGTCTACATTTGGCATCCTTTGCTAGAGGTCTAGAGTGTTTCTGCTTTAATTAAGTATATTTTGTGATTCTTTTGCACTTTTTGAACTGTATTTTATCGGATTGCTGCATACATTTTTTTTTACTGTTTGTGACTGCTTCATTCTCCGCACATGATTTACACTGTACTGATACCTAGATAACATACACTAGATTTAGACTTGATAAACCTTGCCTGTTATTGATACACTTGAGCAATAAACCAGCCATCTTACATTAAGATGGGCTCCCTTGCACCCTTGTAGCAGAAGAGTGTGGATCCAGCCTTGTCTGAGCTTATGCTGGAGGAAGGTTCATTGTGTGCTTTCCTATTGGAAGATTAGCTTAAAGTGTTTAATTTCACTTGTATTTAAGCATCATGTTTAAGCATTACTGTGCATCACACAATGGGGGTTAGCTGTACCCTGTATAGATGCAAACACCTTGAATCACAATTTTTCACTAGACATTTGTCATTGGAACCCACCCAAGCTTCCCAGCTGCACTACGGGCAAGCCAATTGCACAATGAGCAGCGTTGCCATACTTATCATCCATAGCCTTCAAAAGAACAAGGCCCTCTGTTAGTCCTAGCACAAAAACTGGTCAAACTAGTTAACTCCCTTCTCTAATAGTACATACGGTAAAAACCTGCTATAATGGACAGGTAGTTTCCTATCATTTCTCTAGCCAGCCTGATCAACATGGGCATCCTGAGGCAATGTAGTAATAGCTTCATGTATACTGACAGCCACTTACTCCTAAAACAAACAAATAAATACCCTATGTGAGAGATGTAATTACATTATGAAATCGGAATCAATTCTTTCAGTAACAACAAACTGTACATCAAACAGGTTGTCAGCACCCACACTTCACCTCTCACACAAAATAAGGTCACAACACACAAACCCACATATTCAGAGGCCTTCTAAACATAAACCACTTGCACACACTGCTACACAAATAGAAGCCACTACACATAACAACACGTACCAGTGTCTCAACAAATAAGCCCCTAAGGCAAAACACCTCAAAACAAAAAGTCTTGGTCATAGGTGACTCCATATTGAGATACACAGATGGCCCCTCACCAGGTTGGTCAAGAAAAAGGTCATGGTCAGCTGCCTGTCAGGTGGCAGGATCTGTCAAATCACACATGCACTCAGGTCACTCAACAAGTACCCGACTCTGTCATAGTCCATGTTGGAGTGAATGACTTGAGACATACCTCTTTAGACTGTATGATGAGAAGCATGACTAAACTCTCAGATGATGTCCCAGGCAGGTATGACACTAGCCCTGAGCAGTATTCTCTCTTCACCCAGGACCATGTCACAACATAAAAAATGATCAACTTTGGCAATTGGTTTAGCTTATGGTGACAGTCCAGGGGGGTCCAGTATCTGTCAGCCTGGGATGACATGGTCGACAGGCCACGCTGCTTTGCCAGAGATGGTCTGCACCTTTCTCATCTAGGCTTTCAAATACTGGCAAAGATACTTGCCTATCCCATAGTGACTTTTTTAGATGATGTCAAAGCAACAACATTTCTGACATAACAAAATCCACTGGAGACAAACTCAAAGTTTTGCTGCTTAATGCCTGGAGTCTAAACATAAAAATGCAATCCCTGGAAGCACTCCTCACCTTGGAAGATGTTGACATCAGGGCAGTCACTGAGATGTGGTTCTATGCCATGGAGAGCATCCCAGCCATGCAAGGCTACAATGCCTTCCACACATTTGGACCTCAAAATGAGCAAGGAAGGACCAAAGGTGGAGGTGTACCCATCTTCATTAAAGCCAACTACATCTCAAGATTGGTCAGACAGTATGACTTTCTCAAACTACTCCACATCCAATTAACTACAGGCAAAATACCCTACCACATCTTTGCTATCTATATGTCCCCCACCATGAACCAAGAAAAGCACACTGCCTACCTTGACTTACTGGCATCACTCACCATACAGCCCAACACCTTAGTCATGGGAGATTCAGCTATCCTTCCATTGACCAGGTGACATACAAGAGCACAAAGATGTAAATGTATAGACTCTGCCGTACCTGACCAGATCAAAACCAGGTCCTCCTGAAAAAACAAGCCACACTGGTGGACCTTAAGTATAAACAGTTTCTATAACAGGAGGAAGAAATTAATGTCCAAAAACAAGTGGGAGCTGACTCAGCAGAGGAAGAATCCCCTCCACATCTTGAACAAGCAAATCAGAATTCTTGTAAAGTCCTCTAAAGGTAAATATGAAGCTAAAATAGCATCCCTAGCTTAGGATGATCATAAGGCATTCTTTAACTACATCCTTAATTTACAAGGGGATGCCCAGCTATGTGCTGAACTGGTAGTAAATGTTACCATTCATACTAAACCAGAGGAAATTGCCAACCTGAGAGCTGACATATTTGGCCCAAACTTCATTCCCTTGTCCCCACCATCCATACCTCAAAGCATAACTGACACCAGTCCTCTGCCTAGTATTTCTAGAGATCAGGTCATATCCGCAATCTTCAAGGCCAAAGATACGGCAGCAATGGGACTAGATAACAGTCCAGATTGCTTACTAAGCAACCAAAAACAGGACCTAGCAGACTCACTTGGAAATCTGTTTAACCATAGCCTGAGAACTGGCTTTATTCCAGCAGAGTGAAGAGCAACAGTGACTCCCTTGCACAAAGGGGTCCATCAACTGACACTGGGAACTATAGCCCCATAAGTCTAACCAGCCTCATTTACAAGGTCATGGAAAGAATCATCATGGACCTTATCAACAAGGACATAGGAGACCTTCAGTCTCTAGACCCAACCCAGCTGGGCTTTGTTAAGGGTAGATCATGCTTATTAAACTTAATAGACTTCTTTGAGAAAGTCACCAAAGCCCTGGATGAAGGTGTAAGACAGTGCATGCCACCTATCTTTACCTTACCAAAGCTTTTGACACAATTCCCAACTCCGTTATCATTGAGAAACTCTCCCAGCTGGAGATTAACCCTTACATCACTAAATGGGTAGCCAATTGGCTCACCGATAGAACACATGCTGTCAAATTGGTGACTCCACCTCTACCAGTAGACCCATCACACTTGGCTACAAAGATCTGTGCTAGGCCCTTTATTGTTTAGAATCTATTTCTTGGAAATCCAGGCTAAAGTAAGTGGCCTTTGGCTTACCAAGTTTGCTGATGATTGCAAATTGGGTGCAATCATTGAGTCCCCCTGTGATGTTAACATATTACAGCAGGAGCTAACAGAGGCAAATGATTGGTGACATAGCCAAGGTCTAAAACTAAATGCAAAGAAGTGTATTATTATCTTGTTTGGCAAAATGGAATTCCCTGCTAATTACAGTATTGACAGCACTCCCCTAAGTTAAGTTCAAACCCAGTGGTGTGAGATCTGGGAACACAAGTAGATAGCAATCTGAACTTTGGCCAACAAGTTTCCACAGTGGTAAGGAAAGCCTTCTAGATTAGGCATCTCATAAGTAAGGACATCACATCCAGGTTTAAGGATATTATAACTCCACTGTACTCTATCCTCATCAGACCATTAGTAGAGTACAATGCTCCTTTTTGCATTTACGTCACCAGACACCTACTGCAGCTAGAGAGACCACAGAGGTTTCTCACCAAGGAAATACAGGGCCTCCAAACCATGACTCGTGGATAGACTGAAAGCCTTGTCACTGTACTCTGTACCATATGGCTACTGAGAGATGACTTGTGCCTTGCCTACAGGGCAGTCTTCAACCCTGCCTTGATGGAAATGCTGCACATCTGCAAATCAAATGGTACAATAGTCATTCGCTCTAAGGATCTTAACCTAGCCTGTGAAATTAGCACAACATGCTGGAGACACAGATATATCTCCCAGAAATTGCAGCTCCTCTGGAATAAACTTCCAGTTCATGCGACACAACCTGGCTAGGCTTGTAAGGGCTCTAGGGCCAGTAGCCTAGTAACCTCCTGTGAACCTATATACAAATGTAATTTCTTGTAATACAGTTTATTGCATTCAAGTCTAAACTGGGGGGCATAAGTTCAGTGACAAAAAAACTTCTGTAATCAGGAGAAATAAAAGGGATTTTTACTTCTGATATAAGATCAACCAAGTAAAGCTCTACTTTAGCTAATTATTCGTGTCAGCATACTGAGCAGAAGTTTACCACAGCAGCAAAATGTCAGACTGAGAGTAAAGGCACATGAACTAAAGCCATAGGGTCATATCTTTGATATTTCATTACAAAACATCCAGGTAATGACAACAGGGTATTCAGCTACAAAATACATCAAAAATTACAATTATAACCTAGGAGCTTCCACTACAAAACACCTCTGAATTTGACATCTGATTCCACAACTTTAGGGAGTTGAAAGCATGGCACTGTAGCCACAGCATGTTATAAATGAAATTACATTATATGTATTCTAGTAAGGTATAACATTTTGCTTCTATGTACTGACAACTCAAGAAAGAAACATTTTAGGCTACTACTATGCTTTAAGTACAGAGGGGAAGTTTACCACAGTGCCTTCAATGAAAAACACCTGTAATGCAAAATGTCAGTAAAGCCACCAAGATCTGTCTTTGAAAGGCTATGCTTCTGCCCCTCTTTGAAATTTGAGTACAAAATATTTATCTAATAATAAAAGTATACTCGGCTACAAAACACATCTAAAACAGCAATTTTCTTCAAGGGAGTCCAGTGCAATACACCACTGAATTTGACTCTACAGTTTTAGCCACTTGAAAGCATGGTACTGTAGTCTAAATATGTTACAACTGAACAAAAAATATATATTTTTTTCTGGGGAATTATTTAGTTTTTTTAACTTTTGATATAATGAGAACTTAGTACAGCGATGTTCTGGAGATTAGTTTTTACCCAGTCTTTTGCATAAAGTTCAAATAGCCCACATGTGGAAACTGGGCATAGTGCCAGACTGCGATAAAAGCTCTTTGAAATACCATTCTTACTAGAAATATATACGAGACCATATGTCAGTTTCCCAAAGGTAGTTCATAGTAAAAGATTCAGAGATATCTATTAAAACACATAGGTAAAAAATGCATACATAGAGATCTTGTAATTTGTGACCCTTCTGAAATGGTACGTTACCTATGAATATGAAGAAATCACATAAACATAAAGAACATATTTTTGACACACACATTTCCCACTAGCAAGCCATATCGATAATCATTCAAAAGTGATCTTATAATTGCCATGTGTTTTCATGCATCACTTGCCACCAAAAAAGATACCCACATTATCTATATTTATATCTTTCAGAGAAATGTATTTCCAGTTGATGGTCTAGGACTCCCAAAGTCCATGTTGATTGCCATAAAAATTAAATAAAAATAAGTATATTAGTATTGTGCTGTTGGCAGTGTATATTGACACCAATGCACACAGATTTATCTGGTCTTCAGCGAGAAAAAGTGAAAGAACAAGCGATCACAGCAATGTGCTTCAACTTGGAGCTTTCACATGCTAAGCTCTGCACCCAACAATGTCACAACAGTAATTACTTTAATGTGATCAGTGATCAGTCTCGCCCTGTATCTCACCTTGTATTTGCTTTCTTCCACTGACTGCTTCTAATAGTTCTCAACTATACATTTCCAAAATATGAAAAGTATGATACAGGAAGAAGCAAATGGACAAATTGTGGAACACTTACTAACTTCAACTACAAATTTTAAAGCATAGCTAACAACAGTTTCTTCACACCTATCAAAAAGTTATTTTGAGGGCTTATTATTTAACATGGTAAACACTCATAATGAGGTACAGTTGAGAGCCATGTTTCCTTCCTAGACAGCCACTTTTGGTAATCAGCAGAACCAGTGTCAAAATGCAGTAATGTACTTAAACATGCTGCAGTCCCTGAAGTGCTACTACAGTGAATCACTGCTACAGGGATCCCCCACCCCATGTAAACTGCAGGAAAAGTAATTTTTTTAAATATATATTCTGCTGTGGACAGTGTCTACTGTTAATACTACCTGCAATTTTATCTGTTTTCCTGCCAGAATTTAAAGTAAACCATATACCTACAACACCGTTATTGAAGATCTAATCTACAGTTTCCAGTGGTCTACAGTCCTATGACTAGATATTTTCTGGAAAGCATTGCAGTCCTTGCTATGGGCAATAGACACTTACAGAATGCACACTAATAGATCCCAAGTTTGCTACCAATTATCTGTTACTTTGATCATGGTGTAGAGGTAGACGCTTTTTTTTTAAACTTTATGGTTAAATTGTTTTTTTTTTTATTATAATGTGTATGTGTTTACGTATGCACCCAAGTATGAAAAAAGTTGTCTTTGTATTTTATTGTGACTCTCACTAGGGACATACTTTACACCTGGTACATGTGTACCAGTGTGGCATCACCCATGGTTGAGGAGTCATGGATTACATCCCCCAGTGCTGGTGTGAAACTTCCATGTTGTGAACATTTGCCAGGTGTACTATGTGGCTCTGTAGTTTCAGGGATGGATGTGTTCTTCATGAGAGAATACATAACTCTTCAGGAGTATGGACAGTGACATTAATATAGCCCCCCCCCCCCAAAGTTGGGATCCAATAGACAGAAAGCATCTATAACCTTGAGGACCAGTTGAGTGTCCTTATACAAGCCACATACAAGCCTCAAACAGATGCCCTACGCAAACTGTCTCAAAAACCTCCAGCTTTACTCCATTGCATATCGTCTACTCAGAGGCGATCTCTGCCTAACATACAAAACTATGTCAAACCCAGAGCTGTTGGACATGCTCCACTTAAAGAAATCCCAATCCCTCCGAGCTGAATGCTCTAGGGACCTAATCCTTGTCACCACAATAAACAGGACATGTTGGAGGGATAGATTCCTGTCCCAGAGACTTCCTATACTCCGGAACAAGCTACCCATCCATGTCAAGCAAAGCTCCTCATTAGCACTCTTCAAGAAAAATTGATGAGTGGATGGGAAATAGGAAATACATACCGGGGATCACTTCTGTGGCTTTGCTTGACAGGGGCACAGGAAATTAACTTTCTTGGGTGGCGTAAGCCAGGGAACCTTGTTGGCTAGACTTACATAGGCCCTTGGGCCAATAGCTTAACACCTACCTATGAACCTATGAAAACAAACCATATTAACATGTCATAGTCATGCATTATACATTGCATATGACTTGTCTTTCTTTTTAACAATTATTAACTCAAGTCCTAACTTTCTTTAAACCTCACTCCTCCCTCTGAACATTAATCTACATGTATTGTTCTCACAAATTCCATTTATTTCTGTGTAATGTATTTCTTCCCCTTTCTGAACATTCAACATCTAGTTCTTTTGTCTCCTTTAAAGGACCACTATGAGCAAATGATGAAAAAACATGTATTTTTTTTATCTTGCCATGAATTACTGCATCTCCCAAAGCTGCCTGCAGCAAAATAAGTACTCATTCCTAATTTTTTTTTATTTTTTTATTATTAATCTTTGTCTGCCCTCATGGTGGTAGACATCCTGAGTCCTTTGCAAAGCTAAATATGTCCCATAGTGCAGTATGAGAGTACAGATAGGGATTCATAGGTGTGTACTAGGCTAATGGCCCTGGAGCCTTTACAATAAAATAAAAAGAAGCCCTACAATTTGTTCTCATTCACTTAGAATAAAACACTTGCAGGGAAAAAACTGCTAAGTTTGACAGTCTGCAGGTCATGCTTCACTAACTGGTCTGCACAGAGTTGTACAAATGTTGTTCCTACTGATGTATTAACATTCTCTGAAAGAGGCTTGCAAAAGTGTCAACCAATTGCTGAGATAAAGAAGACTATTTACAAAAGAGCAGTTTGGCAAGTTTCAGTTCCTGACCAAGTTGCCCCTCCCATCTCTGCTCATTCAGGGCGGCACAGTGGTGCAGCGGTTAACGTTGTTGCCTCACAGCAAGAGGTTCTCCGGTTCGATTCTCGGCTGGGGTGCCTTCTGTGTGGAGTTTGCATGTTCTCCCTGTGTTTGCGTGGGTTTCCTCCGGGTACTCCGGTTTCCTCCCACATTCCAAAGACATGCATCTGGAGCATTTCTCCCCGGGCCTCCGCTGAAAACAGGCTCTATGGAACCTAGTCGGACTTTCCCGGTCAACAAATGATAAATAAATAAATAAATAAATAATAAAACAGAATCTCATATTTCCAGCTTGGCTAGATTCAACTAAATTAGTCAACTTTGCATGACAATAAACATCAAACAAATCCCAGCATGGTGTGCCACTAAAACTGTTCCCTCATATGTCTCTCCACTTCTGAATAGCATTTCCCTGGAATTATTTATTAAAAAAAAATAGACACATCAATCCAGAGTTTAGGCCAGTCTATCCATTTCTTAAAATGTGCACAGTGAGATATTCAATTTGAATTGTATTTTGGCTACTCACTTGTTTATCTTTGCATAGTTATTGTGTTTTCACATAACCTGTACTATAGTATTTAATGTCAAGCTTTACATAACAATGAAACAGTTCTTGGTTTCTTCTTAACAATGACCTCCCAAGCCTTTGATGTGACCCGGTGGTTTCTGTTACTATTGCTTTATATAGTTTGTCTTAGTTGTATACTTGCAGTATATCTCTCTTCCCAGCAATAGACTCTTGGAGAAAGCTTCCAAATTAGATGCATTTGAAAAATAGCAATACTACTAATTTAGTAATCTCACAAAGTACAAGCATTATGGTTTTGAAGTGGCTGAGAAGGACTGGAAACATGAGCCACAAAACATCATAGAAAATGATGAAGTCTTCATCATTTTCTATGATGTTTTGTGGCTCATGTTTCCCCATTGCAACAGTCTCGCCACATTATTGTGCCTTTCAATATACAGTCCTCCTGCCGTTAGTATGTCACAACCAACAACGAGGTGTGTGACTGTTTCCAGTTTGGTTTTGCAAAACCTACATTTGTCTGTTTCCCCTACATGTTCAATGGACTTTGTAAACCAGACTGTATGTAGACCACTGTCTTGGGCTGCCAGTATTAACCTATCATCTCTTGGTTTGAATTCACCTTTCCTTAATCATTCCTGCATTTGTTCCTGATTGACATGAGGTTCTTCCAAAAGTTTTCTATACTTCCCACTATATTTATGATTTTTCCACATTTCTTGCCTTTTCATCAGGTCATTCACCTTATAGTCTTTCTTTTATTGTTTGGCACATTCAGTTGGTGTCTGATTTTTATCTACTTCTGGTTTGATTTCCATTCCTGCTTGACGGCGATATGCTTCTGCTAGGTTAAGCAGAAAAGTCATCTTAGATTTATTCTCTGCATGTTTCAAAACTTTCACTATATTTGGGTCTCGTGAGGTCAGCAGGTATGTGTGAAGTCCCACGACTGGAGATCCGTACATTTAATTGATTTCAAGGAGGCCCATCACTCCTTCGGGATGGAGAATATATAATCTTGGTATACACTGATTTTTATAGATCATATGGTGAGCATGGAGCATCTTTCTTGTTTTAATATTTAATCTATCCAACAAATTTTGGGGCCAATCAATCACTCCAAAACTGTAAGTTATGACAGGAAGAACAAATTGATTTATAGCTTGGATTTTGTTCCTGGACGTCAACGCTGTTTTCAGGATTAATTTAAGTCTTCTAAAGTACTCCTTACTAAGTTTTATATGTATTTGTTCATGTTTTATTGCTGATCCTTCATCATTTCCTAAGTACTTATACACTCCCTCTTGCTCAAGTTCTTTTATATCACAATCTTGTCCCAAACTGATGTTTTCCTGGTGCTGCAGTTTTCCTGCTTTAAAGGTTGCATGTTAAGTTGTCTTCTCTCGCCTTCATTCTTGCTGGATGGGTTCGGAGCCGATCCTCGGCTCCGACTCGGCACTTGCTTTAGGTCGAGAACTCCTTTTACCAGCTCAAGGCAACCCTATATCCCATGATGCAAGGCGGAACTACCTCAGATCTCGTTTGCCACTTAGCGAAAGAGGTCTCCTTTGCCAGCTGAGGTAAGTTTTTTCTTAGTCAAATAAGAAAAAGTGTAGTTAGGGGTTTATTTTCCCTGTTAGTGTTAGTGTAGTCTGTAATTAGTTACAGCCCACCCTATTCCCTATTTTTCAACCTTTTTATAAACTTTTATAAGTTTTAATCTAAAGTAGTTTAGTCAGGCCTAGTTCCCTTTTGTTATCCCTTCCTGTGTGTTTGTGTAAGGGATTAATTTGTGTGTTTGTTGGGACTGTTTGTGTTCTATCCTCTTAGGATGTCAAAAGAAGGCAAGGTCTCAGGCTTCAAGAAGTGTGACCAGTGCTGTCAGAAAATGTCTCTGACAGACGGTCACACTTCTTGTGTTTATTGCCTGGGGCCTTTGCACCTGCAGGACTCCTGTGCATTGTGTCATGCTTTTAGCCAGAGAGTCCTGCAGGAAAGGAGGAACAAACTCATCCTCCGAGGTTTACTTAAACCTGAAGGTTCTCCTCCTAAACCAGGGTCAGGAAAACCTCTTAAGCCACCGAAGGCTCAGGCTACAGTGTCCAAGCCTCCTCCGGTGGCTCCGGCTCCATCGGAGCCGATATCGGCTCCGGCTGGAGTCGATACTTCTTCTACTCGAGTAGTGGGTTCAGTGCCGGCTGGCTCCGATACCCTGACTACTGTGGCCTTGTCGGCTCTGGCTGGAGCCGACACTTTATCCAGCATCGGAGCCGAGAAATCCTCGGCTCCATCTGGAGTTCTAGGGACTTCGGCTCCGATGGCTTCGACCCGTAAGAGATCTCAGTCCCCCTCTATTATGAGTATCCACTCGGCTCCGGGATCTCCTCTTTTGTCGGAGCTGAGCCATCGGAGCCGATCTTCGAGATCTTCCAGGCTGTCTGACCATGACATGGAGAGGGTGGTAAGCAGGCTGTTGAAGTCTCAGGCACTGGACCAAATGCTCCATAGCCCATCTCAACAGACTTCGGCTATAGCCCCAATTCTTGAACTTCCTCCTCCGACTCCACACCAGAGTTCGGAGCCGGAGCTTCTTGGGACAGCAACTGTTTCGATGCCGGAGCCGATACATCCTTCGGCTCCGTCATCCTCGGCTCCGATCTCCTCCTTGAGACCTTCCTTGGAGGGATCCGGTCATCGGGTTTCCACTGTCGGCTCCGAAGGGGCTAGTGGTATCGGACCCTTGTCCGACCCCGCTCTCCCTCTCGGGGCTTCGGCTTTGGTAAGCTCGGCGCCGACATCGGCCTCAAAGCCTTCTCTCTCCTTGGAGCCGACCATTCCTGTCTCTTCGGAGCGGGTATGTTCTGGTCTCCCGGGGAGAGGAGCCTTTGAGGTGATGAGGAGTGTCCTGGCCTCTGAGCCTGGTCAACGGTCCATCCCTCTAGCTCCTCCCTCATCAGTGCCTGCAGATGCCTCTTGCCAGCCTCTTGCTGTCAGGCCCAGGGATCCATCGCCCCAGGTTTCCCCACTGGGAATTTCCTCCTCTTCCGTGGTTTCTCCTGACCCTGCAGGGGAACCCCCTCGGAAGAGGGCGTGTAAGAGGAAACACACAGACTCCCCTGAGTCTACTACATCTGATACCGACTTAGATGAGTCGGAGGGTTCCCCACGGTCCCCCTCTGAGGATGTCTCCTTTTCAGACATCCTTGAGCTCCTCAAACAGAGGGGGGAATTGGCCCTCCATTGACCCCTCCGAGGATGAGTCGGTATACCTGGAGGCTTTTGGATCCCGACCCTCCACCTCCTGGGTGTCTCTGCCTTTCGACCCACTCATGCAGGTAGTGGCTCGGAAGGCGTGGCTCCAGATTCTGTGGAACCTGTCCCCAAAAGACCATCCAAGTTCATTACGGCCCCGTCGGATAAACAGTTCCTTTCCAAAGGTGTCTCTGTGGATGCTATGGTGGTGGCGGCGGCCACTAAGAAGGAACTGGCAGATCCTTCAGTACCTGTCCATCCTCCTAACAAGGACTCTAGGACCATGGACAGGTATGGAAAGCGGATGTTTTCTTCAGCGACCTTTGCTATGCGTTCGCTGAATTACCTTTGTCACTTCACCAGGCTTCAACGAGATATTCTCAAGGAACTGGGTGAAGTAGTCCAGGATCCTTCTGCTGCTGGGGCTCAGGAAAAGATTGCCTCACAGCTTGCTATCCTGAATTCCATATCTAACTCCTCCATGCGGCTCATATCTTATGCGGCCGATGGAGCGAGCAGGGCCGCAGGCACAGGAGTTGCTCTTAGACGCCAAGCCTGGATGCGGCTTTGTAATTTTATGGACCCCTTTAAGGCGTCCTTCACTAATACCCCCTTTGATGGTTCGGCTTTGTTGGGACCTCAAGTGAAGGATACCTTGACCAGGTGTGAGCAGGAGGGTAAGACTGTATGTGCCGTTGGAGTCCATTTTCCACTCCTTCTAGACCATATCCCAAGGGTCAGAAAGGGGAAGATGTGGTTCCGTAAAGCCCAAGGAGCTACACCGGACACACGTGGTCAGTTTACCCCCAGAGGCAGAGGGGGTAACAATAATAGACGCCGCCCTAGAGGCAGGGGGGGGTCCTCAGAACCAGGGCAACAGGGAGTCTCTTCCTGAGAAGCCCTTTCAGCATCCCTGAGGTGTTGCCCGACTGTCCACCCTTGGAGGCAGTCAGGGGAAGGATTTCACTGTACCCAGTAGCCTGGCAATCTCTATCCCAAGAGAAGTGGGTACAGTCGATTATATCCGAGGGTTACAAGATCCCCTTCGTAAGGTTTTACCTCTACAATCCCTTCCAGACATCTCACCCGGTCAAAGGGATTTGGCAAAACAGGAGGTTTCAAAACTCCTAGAAAAGAGCCGTCCAGACAGTGCCGGCAGACCAAGTAGGATCCGGCGTCTACTCAAGATTCTTTTGGTCCCCAAAAGGACGGGAGAGTGGAGACCAATATTAGACCTCAGCAATCTGAACAGATTTGTCAAAAGGCAAGATTCGGATGGTCACGCTTCAGTCCATTCTGCCCTTTCTGGGCAAGGACAACTGGATGTGCTCGATAGACCTTCAGGATGCGTACTATCACATAAAGATTCACAGGCACTCCAGGAGGTTTCTCCGCTTTCGGCTAGGGACCAGTCATTACCAATTCAGAGCCCTGCCCTTTGGCCTCACTTCAGCCCCCAGAGTGTTTACCAAATGCATGGCAGTGGTCACAGCTCACCTGAGACGTCTAGGATTCCAGGTGTTTCCTTATTTGGACGACTGGCTCCTCTTCGCCACCACCAAGTGTCAGCTTCTTCAGTCCAGAGACTACACCCTTCAGCTTTGCAAGAATTTGGGAATTTCAGTAAATTTTGTAAAATCTTCTCTGCTGCCTTGCCAATCTATCACCTTTATAGGCGCAGAGTTAAATACCGTCAAAATGTTAGCCAGACTAACAGATCAAAGAATTCTGGACATCCAAAAATTTGTTCGGCTTCTGTTACAAAGCAAAAAGATCAAAGCCAGGTTTGTCCTGAAAGTTCTAGGTCTAATGGCTGCGGCCATTGTTCTTCTACCACTGGCTCGCTTTCACATGCATCTCCTGCAGTGGATGCTTTTCACGCAGTGGTCGTATCACAATCTTCCGATGAGACACGAGATCTTAGTGACACAGTCGTGCAGGGCTCATCTGGGCTGGTGGATATCTTCCCCTCTTCTTCATCAGGGCCGACCCTTTGTTCCCCCTCCTCCAGTTGCCACAGTCACCACAGATGCCTCTCTGATCGGGTGGGGGGGCATTATCAGGGCAGGATGGTCCACGGGATGTGGCAACCCATAGAATACCATCTGCACATAAATTTCCTGGAGATGAGAGCAGTGCTTTTAACGTTGCAAGCCCTCGACGACTTTCTTCCCACGGGGACTATTGCAGTACAGACGGACAACATGTCCGTGGTCTGGTACATCAACAAACAGGGCGGAACCAGGTCCTATCCCTTATGTCGAGAAGCTCTCAGACTTTGGCAATGGGCGATCTCTTCTCAGCGGTTTCTGATAGCAATGCACATCCCCGGCAGGTCCAACCTATTGGCGGACAGGCTAAGCAGATCTATTCTGATGCCTCACGAGTGGTCTCTCAATCAATCTGTAGTGGATCAGATTTTTCTGAAGTGGGGCACTCCTTGTTGCGATCTTTTCGCTACCCTCAAAACAACAAGTGCCCAGACTATTTCACTCTATTTCCCCTTCCAGGCCAACCCTGAGAGACTCTCTAACCCAGGATTGGCCTCGGGGACTTCTTTATGCTTTTCCTCCCTTTCCATTGATTCCACAAGTCATTCAGAAAGCCACCGTTTTGAGAGCCAAATTGATCCTCATTGCTCCCTTTTGGCCTCGACAAATTTGGTTTCCGTCTCTGCATCATCACCTTCTGGTGCAGCCCTGGCATCTGGACCCAGTTCCGGATCTTTTGATCCACCAGTCGGGTCAGCAGCACCGGGCCATTCATTCTCTCAACCTCACTGTTTGGTTGCTCCACTTCCTTCCCTAGCCAGGCTACCAATGATTTCTGACTCAGTCAGAGACATTATAGTGTCTTCTTTGAAGTCGTCCACTAGGACTATTTATGCTAGCAAGTGGTGACGATTTTCGATTTGGGCAAACTCCAGAAATATTGATCCTTTTACTGCTCCTGTACATTCTGTTTTAGATTTCCTAGCGGAGGTTTTTCATTCGGGATCCTCATCATCTACAGTCAAAGTACAACTGGCTGCTATTTCCAAGTATCATGTTGGCTTGCATGACAATAACATCATGTCTCATAGATTATGCAAGGCCTTTTTGAGAGGAGTTTTTCTCCTAAAGCCACCTATAAAGCATCCTCCTCCGCAATGGGATCTAAACTTAATGTTGGCATCCTTGATACTACCTCCCTTCGAACCATCTGCTTCATGTTCTTTGAAGTTATTGACGTGGAAGACTATATTTTTATTGGCTGTCACTTCTGCAAGAAGGGTTTCCGAGATTCAAGCTCTCTGTATTCGTTCACCTTATTTGGTTTTTCATAAGGACAGGGTATCGTTAAGAACTAACCCTTCTTTTCTCCCCAAGGTTGTATCTCAAACCAGTATTAACCAATCTATAGATCTACCAGTCTTTTTCCCTAACTATTCCGACAGAGCTGAACAGAAATTGCATTTTTTGGATGTCCATCGTCAGCTCAGGTACTACTTGCATAGGACTAAACAAATTAGAAAATCGGACCAATTGTTTGTCTCTTATGCAGAAAACAGGTTAGGTCTTCCAGTTTCTAAAGTGACCTTATCCAGATGGTTGACTTCCACCATTTCCTATGTGTACTCTCTCAGAGGCAAACAACTATCTTCTAAGCCAAAAGCACACTCCACCAGGAGTCTATCCACTTCTGCATCTTTTCAGGATAGACTTCCCATTGATACCATTTGTGCAGCAGCTACTTGGGCCACGCCTCATACCTTTGTTTCTCATTACAAGTTGGATTTGGCCTCCAGAGATAGGGCCAGTTTTGGTTCCACAGTTCTCAAGAGTCTGTTCCGTTGAGCCACCCGGGATTCAGGTGCTAGGGACGCGGTCCCATCCAGCAAGAATGAAGGCGAGATTGACAACTTAACATTTAGAAGTTATGTACCTACCATAACGTTCCATGTTAGTTGTCTTCTCTTGCCTTCTTTCTTGCATCCCTCCCTCCTTCCCCCTGGCCTGGACAGATCTTGAAGAGTTCCTAATAGTTTGTTTCCTCTGGATCTTTGTTATGAGGACTTCTTTTAGGAAACTTTGTTCCTAATTTGGTTAGGATAACCTTTAGCAGGATAAGTTAGCTGCCAAACGAGATCTGAGGTAGTTCCGCCTTGCATCATGGGATATAGGGTTGCCTCGAGCTGGTAAAAGGAGTTCTCGAGCTAAAGCAAGTGCCGAGTCGGAGCCGAGGATCGGCTCCGAACCCATCCAGCAAGAAAGAAGGCGAGAGAAGACAACTAACATGGAACGTTATGGTAGGTACATAACTTCTAATTTTGCACATTTATCAAGGCCAAATGACATTCTAATATCATCTGAAAAAGTTTTGACAACCTGCATTTGTGCTTTCAGTTTCTCGTCTAATGAGCTATACAGTTTTAAATCAACAGAGAGAACATGAGAAGTCTTTAGACTTTGTTGTTTTCTAGGAGCCACATTATAGCCATGACCTAAGCTGTTAAGTAGATAGCTTAATGGGTTAAGGGCAAGGTAGAATAGTAACAGTGACAGAGTCTCACACTGGAATATCCCCCTTTGAATTTTTATTCCTGGGATAGTAATTTGTCCTTTATCATGATTTAATTGCAAAGTAGTCTGCCATTGTTTCATGGACATGGTAATGTAGTTGATCAGTGTAGGATGTATCTTGTACATTTTTAAGCACTCTTTTATCCATGAATATGAAATACTATCAAATGCTTTTTTGTAGTCAATCCGTGCCATACTTAGACTCTTTCCCTTTTTACAGTTCTCCACTATTACTTTATTTAACATCAAATGATCCTTTGTTCCATATGACTTTCTTTTATTGCCCTTTTGTTCTACTGCCATAATTGAGTTTTCTTCTAAATGACTATAAACTCTGTCGGCATCAATTTCCATGTATAGTTTATACATCATCGGAAGACAAGTTATTGGTCTATAATTTTTGGGGCTTGCAGGTTCACTCTGAAGTAGGAGCATTGCTTTTCCTGTCGTTAGCCAGGTTGGTGTCTGTTCAGGGTGCACATATAAACAGTTCTTACTCATAGCTAAATCTTCGTGCAAAGATGTTAATAATTTTAACCAAAAGTTAGGTACTGCATCTGGGTCTGGGGTTTTCCAATTAGAGGCTTTTCTTAACGTTGTTTCAATATATCTGGCTGTTACTTCATCCTATTTCATCTCCTGTACCTTTAACGTCTTAATATTTCTTTTACTACTTTTATCCATTTAGCATCTTTGTTGTATTCCACAGGATCTTCTTAGATACTTTTCCAAAATGCATTTATTTCTTCTTTTTTTGGCAGTGTTCCACAGGATCTTCTTAGATACTTCTCCAAAATGCATCTATTTCTTTTTTTTTTTTGGCAGTCTTTCAGTTCATTTTACCTTGTTTCACATTTCTCTATAAAACTTTTTTGAGTCATCAATACATTGCTTATTTTGTGCTTTTCCTTTATATTTATCTGTGTATATTCTAAGTTTTTCCGCCTGTGCTGAAATTTTTAGTTTATTTGCGATAGTACATGATAGATCCTGGTCTGTTCTAGTACTGCGCACTGCTTTTATCACATATATCTTTCTTAATATTTTTGTTGATCTATTCCCTCTTCTGTAGTCTTCTAACAGTGACACTTATTGTCTTAATTGCTTTATATTTTTCACTATTCGATACTTCCATGGTGGTATTCGATTTCTCCCCTTCCTTTGCCTCACTACCCTGCGCACTTGTGGTAGAATTTTATCATTTATTAATTTAACTGCACAGTAACATATACTGTTTACCTCTGTTATATTGCATGGATCTCTGTGGACAGTCCTAATTACTGTATTCATTTGTTTCATCAGACTTCTGACTTTTGGGGTTTTATTGATCTTCTGCAGTCTATTTCTTTCATTGATCTTAATATATCTATGTCCATTAAATAAAGCAACTCTTCCCTTAGTTTATTTTCTTCCAGACTGATGGCATATCCATTGTTTTTCCACTTCCTGCGGGCATTCTATAGAGAGTTCTATAGCATCTTCCTGTGGCACCTTCTCCCCAATTTCACCCTGTGCCATACATTGCTCTATCATATGGGAACTCACTGGCCTATCACTCCTCAACATTGGCTGCATCACAATTTCCACAGTTTCCTGTCCCTTTCCTTGCTGTCTAGCTTCAAGTGAACGTTTATACTGGTTTCCAATGGAAGGCTCCAAAAATTCTTGATATGGCACCCTACCAATTGCTTCCTGTTCCACTGGTTTCCTCTTAATTTGGATATCCATTGCTCTGTCCTTTTGTGGTGCTTTCTGCATTAGATTTTCTACACTGAATCCTTCACTTTGGAGGTGCTCCATAACCTCAGTTTCTATTTCTTTAACTTCTCCATTACTGATCTCCTTTTCTACTTTCATTCTTTGTCTTCTTATTTTTTGTATTGTAAAGTTTTCCATATCTGGATTCCTTTGCCTGTATTTCTCTTCAAATATCTTTGGTGCTGCTCTTTTTGTATTGGTTAGTTTTGTTTTCTCCTTTGCATAAATATTACACCGTATTAAATCTCTCTTTCCTTCTCATGTCCATATTTCTTCTTCAGATATCTCCTGATCTTCCTGCTTCTCCTTACTTTGGGGACTTACTCCATCATGCTGTGATGTAGTCTGTGTTAGATTTTCTACATTAAATCCTTCACTCTGCAGACACTCCATAACTTCAGCTTCTGTTTCTTTAACTTCTGCTTTACTAATCTTCTTTTCCACATTCCATCTTTGTGATATATTTTTTTTTATTGTGAAATTTTCCATATCTGGATGCCTTTGCCTGTATTGCTCTTTGAATATCTTTGTGGCGGCTTTCTCTATGTTAATTAACTTGGCTTTCTCCTTTGCATAAATATCGCACCATATCCCTTTCTTTCCCATGTCCATATTTCTTTTTTATACTTTTCAAAAATGTCTAGGCTTTGTTTACTTTTCACACTTCCTCAGATGCTTCTTTTTCCAAACAAATCAAACTGTTTTCAAAAATCTGTTGTATTAATGAACACAATTTTTATTTGAAGCTTCTGACAGTTTTTCCTATGAAAGTATTTTTCTTTCCTCTAATTTATCTCTTAATCTCTTTGTATATCCTCTGTTTGGTAATTCTGGGCTTTTTGCATAATAGTAACAGAACATAATTTCTTTCTTGTCACCAATAGTCCACTCTATCATCTTTATGGCTCTTCTTTGTCCCATCAGTTTTTGTGATTTTTGTGGACTGCTACTTCTTTCTACAACAGGGGGACATCCTGCCCTTGGGCTGGGCCTGGCCCCATTGTAGGAATGTTCCTGGATTTTGGGGATTCTACACTATCATTTTTTCCAGTCCCGGCACCAGCATGCCTACTAGAATTTGGCACTTTTTTATCCTGGGACTTGTGCACCCAACTATCTTTTTTTTTGTTTTTGGCTTACTTCTGTCCATGATATATGCTATATAAATACAGTCTATATATATCAGTGTCGCCTTGGTGAGATTTTGTGAAAAACAGGGTCCACCTCATGAAGGTACTCTCCAAGACATGAGGATGAATTCAACTTCAGCACTACTACTCTCCTTTGCTTGCTGAATTTTCATCTCTCCATTAGGACCCCACTTTTTATCTCTCCATTAGGACCCCACTTTTTATCTCTCCATTAAACTCCCCTTATAACTCACACCATTGCCTTTCACTCAACCCTGTACAATGGCTTGAACTTCCACAACAACTCCTTCTATCACAATTTCAAATCACTCACTCCATACTATCCTGCCTGGCTCTCTTCTCCCTAGTAGCCACTCTGCACCTCAAACCAGCAACTCCTAGACATTTACCAACCTAAGAAAACTGTTAGTAAACTACTATACAAATCCTCTGTATCCCAAGCTTGGAATAAACTTCCAACACACATACGCTCCATTACCCACCCTATACACTTTAAAAAAGAACTCATGACTTCACTTAACACCAAAACTTGTCATGACCCTACCTAACTCCACTAAAATCCTTTATCCAACTCTTTTCTGATTTTCCCTCATATTGCCTTAGCATCTTAATCTACCTCCTACTACCCTTTCCACCTTGTATATGTATTTTTCATCTCTCACACCTCACACTTGTGCTGTTCCTTTTATGGATTGCTCTGACAGCTGTGTTGCTGAACATTTACCAAAAAATAAATTACTACTGTTGTGTATATATCTCCTGATCTGATGTACCTTATTTATTTTTGTATCTTATACTGTGAATATTTATGTATTGTAAACTTAACTTTTATGTATTGTAAACTGTCTGTAACTGGAGCTTTTCTCCTCAGGTCTCCACTGAAAATGGGTCTCTGCCACAGCTGGACAAACCCGGTTAACAAATGTCAATATAAATATATCTTGCAAGAACCACTTTGACACGTGATATAAATAAAGACACCTCCACCTTTTGTTCCTGTCTTGCAGTAGCTGGTCTAAATGTGTGAAAGGCATTGTATCCTTGGTCTGCTGGTGTGCCCGCTGTGGCTTTCAGCCATGTCTCATTAATTACACAGACATTTGTATCCTCCAGAGTGAGGAAAGCTTGCAAGTGGAAAGACAATATTTTCCGTTTGTTTTATGGCATCAGCCTTGGAGAAGGTAGAGTGCTGCTCACTGCTAGACTCATACCTGCCTGGGACAAATAGATGGAGAGCTATATTATGTCTCTTTTCATATAGTTTAGGGAGGTATGTCTCAGGTCATTTATGCCCACACGGACTATGACTAAATCATACTGGTGCTTGTGTTTCAGTGACTTGAGTGCATGCATGATCAATCTTGGCCCTGTAGGCAACTGACATTTACCCTCTCCTTGCTCAGCGTGATGAATGGGACATCAGTATTTCTCAACAGTGGAGTCTCCTATGACCAAATATTAGATTGTGAGGTTGTCTTCTTTATGAGCTTAGACTTTGAGACACTGAGATGTGTCTAAATGTGTCATGGTGGGTGTTGCACTGGTAATGTGTTTTGGAGTTTGCTGAAGATACTTATTGCAAAATTTCTGTCTCTCCAAGAGCTTTGAGATTTAGGTAGTAAACTTTGAGAGCAACTGCAATTTTTTTTTTATTTTTAGCTGAGGCCCGGGGAGAAAAGCTCCATAAATAAAAGGACAGAAAAATATATATACGTGGATGAAAACTGACATCATGTTACAATATACTGGAAATACACAAATACAAATATTAATGCACATATGACATATAATATACATATGCCATCATTAAAACAAGATAAATACAATATTATGTAGCACTGAAATGTGCTGACATTATAAGTGCAAAAGTTTATTACTCACTCATAAAACAAAGGTCAGGAGAAGAAAAATTCAAATGGTTGGTAAAGTGGAGGAGAGAAAGAGAGGGAAGAGTGAGAAAAAGTATCTGTTAGATGTAATAATTGGTGTAGATATGGGAGGCAGGAGAAATAATGAGTAAAAGCAAATTTACAAGTAAGAGAAATGAAACCAAGGAAAAGGAGAGGTAGGATGTATATAGGTATTGGAGAAGAAGGCACTATTTTTTTTTAACAATTTCTTTTTGATATCTCTTAAATAACATTTCCATTGAGTTCAATACCAAGAATAAATATATCAGACCAGAAAACAAAAATAGTTAGATAACAGTAAGTACAATGAAATGTAATAGAGTGACAGGATGGTGTTATCAAATATGATTAGCAAATAAAATTGAGAAAAATATTAAATCATTCAATAAACTATATACATATGTACTGTTTCCCAGTAAAACACAACCAATATGATGACATTGTAGGTGCACTTGGTATGTAATTATTTCTATTGGGGAAGAATAAAATTAGGCTGGATTATAGCAAGTATCCCAAAAGTGTATTGATTATAAGTAAATGATGAAGGGGGAGAGATGTTGGGGATGGATTGTAGAGAAAAAAATGCAGTTTTATTCCTTAATAATTGGACATTGGTAGGTGTTATTTCAGTATATGATCCATTAGCGAGTTCCAAAATTCAGCAAAATATTTATTTCGTTTTTGGGTATGTATTAAAATTTGTGTGCTGTTATGTATCCAATAGCTATTTGTCTGAATTCATTCCAAGACATCTGAGTTCTGTCTTTCCAGTTCAGTGTAATATAATACTTTATAAGTGAGACTAGTGTAATTAATATTCTTTCTTGTTGTTTCTTTAGCTTCACAGGGGGAACAAGTAATAGGACAAATTTCCACGATAATGTAGATATCTCATATCCCATTTTGCTTAATCTGACCTTGAGTGAACACCATAATTTGTATGAGCATTTACAGCTCCAGAATATATGAAGCAGGTCAGTATTCTGGCTATCACAATGTTGACATAAGGGGGATGAAGTAGGTTTAAATTTGTTTATCTGTGTCGGGGTAGGGTATGCATTATTTAGTATCATGAACTGAGTGTAGCTCAGTTTTCTGAAGGGAATGTATTTAATTGTCATTTGAACAGATTGTCATTTGGTCATTAGAAATTAGTGGATCTATGCCATGCTAGTATTTTGCGAAAAGTATCTCTTCTTGGTACCGTATTGACATTATTAGTTTCTACGAGCAGGATATAATTTTCTTTCTCAGTGTTAGTACAGGCCAGAGTGTTTTGACTAAACTTATGTCTCTCTGTGCGATTGTAGGATTACTTAGTATACTGGCACACATATCTCTGATTTGTCTTAGCATAATTAGGTATTGTTTAGATAAGTTCAAAGTTGTTCTCAGCTCTGTGAGGGATTGATTCCTATATGAATCAAGGTCTAACACCATCAGGTCCCTTAGCAAGGGGTACGGTTTTAAGTTTAACATTTTATCATTGATCTTAAGATTAGCATTCATATGCAGAGGTTGCATTATAATAAAGGCGTTATATAAATTTAATGAGTTGATACGTTTTTGCAGTGCCTTAATTTTGTCTCCAATTGTTTTATGTGACTTCATGTTCTTCAACTATTTTTGTTCAAGAAAGGGAGAGCCTGGGGATTTATGTTTAATGATTTAACATAATTATAGTATAGGATTATCCAAGTAGGAGACCATAGTTTTTTGCTTGGATTATATTCAAATATTGTCAGTACCTTGTTGACTCTTATGTCATAGCTTAGTTTAAAGTCTGGAAGAGATAAGCATCCTTTTTCTTTATGGAGAATCAGTTTTTTATATGCAACTCTGACTGATTTAGGATGCCATACAAACTTGGAGAGAGAAGAGTGTAGTTTATGGAAGAAGTTAGCTTGTATTGGTATGTCAGCAGCATTGAACAGGTATAACATTCTGGGAAGAATGTTCATTTTGATAATGGCAACTCTGGCTAGTACAGATAAATGAAGTTTTTCCCATATATGTATTGTTGACCATAGGTTTGCTGCATTGCTTTGGTACACCAATGATGGGTCTTGATGAAAAATTATTTCGAGGTATTTCATAATGTACTTAAATTTAATTTCTGTGGGCAGTGGGTATATTGTTAGTTTGGAGGATGGATTGGCAGGAAATACTAGTGATTTTTCTGGGTTTATTTTATAATTAGAGAATTTCGAGTAGTCGCTTCGCTTATAGAGGTTAAGATTTTCTCGATATCAGAGCTCAGTGTTGTAAAATATAGGTTCAGGTCATCTGCGAAGGCTGTAAAAGGAATCATTGTATTATATACATTTGTTATTTGTTGATAGTTTTTTTGTGTAATAAGTAGAAATAATGGTCCTATATACATATTGAAGAGACATGGTGATGGGGCATCCTTGTCTAGTTCCATTTTTAATATAAATTCTAGAAGAGAACCTTTTATTAATCTGTAACATAGTATGTACTTTGGAGTATAATACTTTAATGAATGTTATAAATTCTGGGGGAATGTTGAAATATGGTAGTATTGAAAATAAGAATTTTTTATTTATTTATTTATTTTATTTTACATTTGTTTACAGGGAGAGTCTAACTGGGCATAAAACCCTTTTTCAGCGGAGGCCCGGGGAGAAAAGTTCCATTGTTAATAAACTAGTTTGTTAGTAGAAGGAAAATTGTATAATACAATAAAGGAATAAATAGTAACAGACATTCATAATGGTAAAAAGACTAGAACAGAATAAATTGGTCACGTGGGAGACAAGACCAATAATCTTATATAACAATGCTTCTAGAAGACAGTTCTTACAGTAGTAGCAGGTAGTGACATTGTATACAATAAAAGTGCAAGTACGATACTTATTCTTGTATACAGGTAGCATAGCAAACTGAAGATTTGAAATCTGATAGATATTAACAGTGAGAAGGAAAAAAACATAAGGTAGTCATATGATTTAAATTCAGTGCTCATTACATATGCAATTAAAATTTTAAAATCAACTAGTTCCATGGTTTGGGCTACCCATGCCCAGTACATGTAAAGTCCAGGAATTGTTGAGGTGGGCTTTAATGTGATGCTTGAAATTTTTGAAGCTAGTTATAGTTCTAATTTCAAGTGGTAAGGCATTCCACAGTTTAACAATGTAGTAGGAGTATAGAGAGTCACCTGAGCTATTTTTACTCCTGGTTACTTCAGAGCTATATTAGTGGATCTTAGTGGATGAGTACTTATATGGGGATTGAGGCGGCCTTGTACAGCTGGTGTTTTATCAGGTTTATAGTACATTTGGTGGGCGGTAAAGAGTTGTGTGAGAATGAGTTGGTGGGGTAGTTCTAACCAAGATAGTTGTCTTAGGGCCTTATAGTGATGGGTTCTAGGAGGACAGCTAGTGGCAAATTTAACTATTATAACAGGCATCTAGCTTGCTTAGGTCTGATTTGGAGAGGTTAGTAAGGATGGGTGAGGCATA
This sequence comes from Protopterus annectens, assembly GCF_019279795.1. Lineage (NCBI taxonomy): Eukaryota > Metazoa > Chordata > Ceratodontiformes > Protopteridae > Protopterus > Protopterus annectens. The sequence continues at coordinate 322,739,148 of NC_056743.1, forward strand.
TAGTAAAGGTGACAGAAGATGAGTTCTGGTTGTGTTTATTCTGGAGTTTGTGGTTAGGTCATTTTTGCAGCTGTATAAAGTGGATTCAGGCACCTAGGCAGCGCTACATCCCCCTGTGAGACAGCTGGATGTGGACACATGGAAAATTGCAGTTTAGCTGCAGTGACAAATGCCTGTGGACAGTTCCCTGTGGGAATAGAGGAACCCCCTGCACCCTAACCATAGGTGGCAGACACAACCCCCCATAGCGATATACTCTGCACTTCCCCCAGAAGCCAACATGTGCGACTGTCCATCATTGGATGCTAAGTGGGCATGAAAGTGATACTGTGAAATCCATGTGCTGTGGGCAAAGCCTTTATTAACACAACATGTAAAGTGATGTATGTAGTGCTTGGTGCGTACTAAACCGAAATATATTCACAACTTGTAGAAATGTGCCACAGCACTTAGGAAATCCTGCACATCACTGTAGTCACACTTATGTTGCAAGATGTGCTTTAGGCGATGCTCCCTTGCAACAATAGCCTTCCTACGTGGTGTCACAGGCATCCCCCTCAAAATTGACTCCCTTCGGGTATCTGTCAAGTTCTGTTCCTGTTGCAGAACAGACAGAAGCTCAGACAGCTGCACTGTAGGGCATCCAAGTAACACTTTCTGTTGACGATGTCATGCTTCCACCTGGTTATTAGTCCACGGGAAGTCCATGTCAGGGACATCACACACATTCCAGAACTTCAATGGGTAGGTAAATGGCAGGCGTTGGTGTGCTGAGCAGCGGGATGCATACTTCCATGGTCAGTCACGCACATAATGATGGTCCAGAAATACACCTATAGGCTTAGCACAGTCAGGTAAGGTAGCCACAATGTCCAGAAATACACCTATAGGCTTAGCACAGTCAGGTAAGGTAGCCACAATGTCCAGAAATGTGGGGTTGACATCTTCCAGTGGTAGGAATGCCAATGCAATCAGCTTGCGGATGGCTATTGAAAATGCAGTGTCCATACCATACAGGGCCACAAGGTTGTGATGCTGGATCTGGAGCCAAATGATCTGTGCAAAATGGAATAAGCACCCCTTCAGAATAGTCTTAGGGAATGTCTTTCAGCTGGCATGGATCGCTGCCTTCTCAAAATCAGTCATAATGTACCATGGAGCCACGGTGCATACCTGATCTGCAGCCATACCCTTCAGTATTTCTCGCATATTGTTGTATGCAGACTCTGATTTCTGTGTCATTAGACAGTACATCAGGGGGACAATCCTTGCTGAGGTGAGGGTGCCAATACACCCATGTAAAGTATACAGCTGATGGCAAATATCAGCTCATGTTGGGAAGGTGCCATCTCCAAGTATGATGTCTGATCTGCAAAAATCTGCCAGATTTTGTGCTGTAGTTAGTAGAACCAAGGAATCAGTCCTATCCATATCAGATTTTCTGCAGAGGATAAAGCTGCCACTATGGAGTGGATACTGGCTGACATCGATATCTGCAAGTGGTGCTGGAGGTGTGGACATGGATGCCAGTGCCTTCTGCCATACCCTGGTGATGCTATGATGCAGGGTGGCAAGGCATCTCTTGTAGTACATTATCATCTGCTGTGCCCAGGACACTCTGCATTAACAGACTGGGGCAGTTCATTGCTGGTTACTGCCCTCTGCCATAGTTCTGCTCACAGTGTAGCCACTTGGGCAGTTATTGCATCTGGGCCATGCTGGTGTGGCAGTGATTTCAGCAGTTCTTCCCCCTCATCCTGGTGAACAGTGAAGGCATGACCTCTGTAGGCCTTCATTCTCTGCTCAGTACATGCCCAGTAGTGTTTAGGGGGGTGCTTTATGCTCAAAATGGTAGAGGTATCCCTCCACTACCAGCATTGGTTTGCCCCGTTGGCTGGGCACTGTTCTGTATCTTTTGCCAAGCTGACCTGGGCTATACATGTACACAGATTCCATCATGTCAACACTACTTGTAGATGGCCTCTCTGTATCCATCACATCCAGTGTAGCAGGGAACAGAATGTAGACACAACTTTGGTACAGGCCACTATCAGACTTGTATATTGCTGCACAGCACCTTGTGTTGTACCCTTCTGTATATGCGCTGTCTGCCACAGTGGCCCTTTGCAGCAGTATACACACCACCTTGCTCTTACTACATGTCATGGCAGAGATTCTCTGTGTGCACTTCACACAGCCGTGGAATTGACAAGTGAATGTAGTCCAGCAGGAGTCTACCCAGCTTGCTTACACCACTGGTGCTACATGTACTGCACAGGTCCCCTTTAACTCCCAGCTATTGCTGCTGGCCAGTCAGGGTGTGGGGCCCAGTCTCAGTTTCAGTAATAGAGATTACAGAGGTGTAGCACCCTTTTCTGCCTACATGCCTCTGCATATGTGGGTACCCCAGCTGCAACAACCATTGGATGGATTTGGCAACCCCCACATTACACACATGCTGCTTCACTGGACTACAGTCTGCTGTGGACTTGGAGGTGGGTTGATACGCTTTAGTGTCCCATACATACTTTCCCGTCCCCTTTGTGTCAGTGTTCCTTTCAACAGTGGTTGCTTTTGCACTGTTAGGTAGGTGGTCTGTGATTGCTAATGTTGACATGTTTCCACCTGCCACTGCACTAGGGTGGCTCTTGGAGGACAGTGCCTTTCTGTTGCAGGCATACCTCTCACCCTCTTAGAGTAAGTAATCTGGACAATGCCATAACAGTAGTGGTACAAATAGGGACATCTTTTAGAGCTTGCTTTTACAAACTTAAAACGTTGATAGAATAACAGGTTGTGCATTAGCATGAATTTTTTGAAGGCTATGAAGTCTGAAACTCAAATGTTTGCCATTATTTTCTAACTCCTATGTACAATGATTTGCAACTAATTTGCCAGACAGCTACAGTAGTTTGACATGTGGGCCAAACATATTCTGCAAAACTCTAGGTACTCTGTGAAAACTGTACAGTTGGGAGGTATGGGTAGGGATGCTTGTGGTGTTGTAAGTTGTGTACAGTGTGCATGTACAAGGATATCTCTCAGCTGCAGTATCAGAGGTTCATAGATTAGTGCTAAGCTAACTGCCCTTGTGAGCCAGTTTAAGCATAGCCAATTACCACTTGTGTGACTCAAACCCTGCACCTTGTGTTTGCAAGGCAAACACCTTAACCATTAGGCCACCCTCCCAACCATTTCTTTGTCATTTTCTGTCCGACAGCTTCCCAGAGCAAGGTTTACTGTACGGGTTGTATTTGGGGGATTTGTATGCTTGTGTGGGGCTACTGGTAAGCTGCATTTTCTTTATTTCTGCGTCTGGACCTTCTTAACCACTTGTCCTGCTGATCACTTGTCTAGCACGGCTGTTTCCACTGTCAGGAAACAACCTGCTTATTTACGTTAGGGAACGTCTCCTTTTGTCTGTTTTCCTGTCTGCGTGGATTCCCACAGCGTATCTCTCTTTCAGCTGAACTGCTCTACGATCTAGCAGTGCTGCAGCCTTCTGCATTGTAGCTCTCAGGCATTTGTCTCGCGATCTACATGACGGAACCCGTATAAGGTACCTATTTTCTTGTCTGCTTTTTTTTTACAGTCTAGGCAATGTGCAAGTCGAACTTCAGCTTTTGATCAATAACAACACCGAGAAGTTGGGTGGATGGTACTGGTTCAATCAAAGTCGTATTACTGGATGTGATGTTGAAGTAAGTGGATTTGGTTTTGAATTTAGTGGAGCAGAAGAGCATGAGTTTAGTTTTATTTGGGTTCAAGATTAATTGGGCATCTGCCAAGCATGATTCAATAGTATTGAAGGATGTTTGGGTTAAGTTTTGTTGTTCAGGTAGAGTTGGGGCAGAACATATGACAGTGGAGTCATCTGCATACTGTATAAGGGTGGCTAGAGTCATAGCATTATGGAGATTATTTGTAAACAGTTTGAAAAGGAGGGGGCCTAGAACAGACCATTGAGGCACATCCATAGTCACTGGTAGTAAGGGAGAAAGAAATTTGTTCCACTGTACCACTTGCTACGAGGTAGTTCTGAAACCAGGTTAGAGTGGAGTAGCTTCGGTTCAGTTTGGACAAGACAGTTAGCTGTTTGTTATGAGACACTGTATCGAAGGCTTTTGATAAGTCTAAAAAGATTGCTGATACTAGGTCACCTTTATTTCTAAGTTGACTGATGGTGTTAGTGAAGCTAATAAGGGCTGTGGTAGTACTATGGTAGGGGTGAAAGCCATGCTGAGTATTTGTAAGTAATTTATTGTCTAGGAGATGGTTAAATATTTGGGTGTGAACACACCTTTCAAGGATTTTTGATAGAGGGGATAGGATTACTATGGGCCGATAGTTAGAGAAGTCAGTGGAGGAACCTCCTTTGTGTAGGAGTATGATGTGAGCAATTTTCCAGAGAGTGGGGATGCGTTGCTCAGATATGGAACAGTTAATTAGTGGGGAAACTGGATAGGAGATGGCTTCAGCTGCTATTTTTAACTATGTTGAGGGTAGGTTGTCAGCTGCCAGGGTTGTGGGTTTTAGCCTGAGCAAGTATTTGTGTATGTTGTGGGTTGGGACTGGTTTTAAGGAGAATGTGTTGTTGTTATCTAGTAGAGAGGTTAGGTTGATGGGCAGTGATGGTAAGTTTTGGTTAGTAAGGAGTTAATGAAGTATTTATTAAATTGGATAGCAATACATTCTAGAGGATTACTTGCTGTTGGTTGAGGGGTCTTAGTTTGACCTGGTCGTAGTATTTTATTTAAAGTGGTCCAGAATTTTTGAGGATTATTTTGGTATTTAGCTTGTAAGCTTGTGTAGTAATTCTATTCAAGTCTTATTTGGGTTTTGGCTTTATTTCTTAGCTGGAGATACTTCTGGTGAGTAACTATTGATTTTTGATTGATTCTGTTGAAAGTCTTAGATGCGTTTATTACCAGAGCAAAGAGCGGGCAGTTTTTCTGACTAGACAAGGTAATCATAGCATCCAGTGTTATGGTGTTGTCAAAGGTTTGTCTTTGTTGAATAAAACCAGACTGATAGGGTAAAATGATTCTAGTTATCACTGTCTTTAATCTGTTGGCTAAGATAGAGGCAAATATAATTTATGTCCACATTGATTAGAGATATGGGTCTATAGTTTCCCGGGTTTTTAGGGTCAGCTTTGTCTTTAAGAACAAATATTGTTTTGATGCATTTAGATGCTGATCAGTAATATTATTAATTATAAGGTATTTATAAAGATTTAGTAATATTTTAGGAGTTGTTAGAATAAAAGCTTTAGAAAATTCAGCTGTGAATCCGTCTGGTCCTGGGAATTTATTCAACTTAAGATTTTTAATGGCTGTAATTACTTCTTGCAGTGAGATGGGCGATGAGAGGTGTTTTCTCTGATCTTGTGAGAGTGTTAGAAAGTTTAGTTGTTTCAGGAATATTTCTATTTCCTGGTTTGTTATAGTGTTGGATTGTTCTGTGTATGCATGCAAGTACAATTCCTCAAATAATTGGACCTTGTCCTTGTTGGAGCTGTACTTTTTATCTTTGTATACAAATTCTGGAATAATTTGTAGAGGTTTTCTTTGATTTATTAGATTGGTAGGAATTTGGATAGCATTTGTGCCCATTCAGCATGATTAGCTAAGTTTTTATTTCTTGAAAAGCAAGATTATTAGCATTTAAAAGGTATAATTCTTTCTGTTGTAGAGCTAATTGTTTTTCTATTTCTTGGTCATAGTATACTTGTAATTTATTTTCAAGTTCAGTAATTTTTTTTTTGAGTGATATCTCTTTAGCTGCATGCTTTTTTCTTACAGTACAATGATTTACTGATCATTATACCTCTAATTACAGCCTTCGTAGAGGCCCATTAGATATCAAAGGGCATTTGGGAAGAGTCTGATTGTGTAAGGAGGTCTTTAAGTATATTTTCTACTTCCTGAATTATTTCTTCTTTAGTTAACAAATTGGGATTTAAGGCCCAGTTAAATTAATTAGTGTTGTCGTCTGTCTTTCCAAACCAGCTAATAGTAAGCATAATTTTGGAATGATCTGAGAAGAATCTTGGATCTGTATTATGTGCTTTATCAAAATTCAGAAATGTATTTGATATCAGGAAAAAAAATCAGTCTAGACCAAGTTTTGTGACATTGAGAGTAGAATGTATATTTGTAATTATGCTTATTTATTGTCTGAATGTGGTATGGATCAGCCAGTATAAAGTTTCTTTTTAACTCATTGAGTGCATAAGTTGCTTGCGAGTTATATGAAGTGCTAAGTGTTTGATCTATCTATGAGAGGGTATTGAACAATGTTCCAATCTCCTCCTTTAATATAATAATGGTTGGAGAAATTAGATAACTTATGTATGGATATTATGAAATCATGTTGCTTTATGCATGGTGCATAAATGTTTAGGAGAAGTATAAGTTTATTATTATTTGGGGATTTGGTCATTATATAGCACCATTTGAAGATGATGCTACAAAGCCAGTAGTCAGAGAGGCATTCTTTTAGTTCCAGCTTACATAAATTAATGTTATTTATTGCCCTGATTGCTGCATGGATCATATTCCAGACTTTTGCTACACAGTGTGATTATAGACTATAAACTCAGTTTCTGTAAGGTTTATAGATGTCAAGCAGATTTTTGTCAGAAGATCGAAGGTGACGACTTGGGAGGTATTTGTCCCACAGACTCCCTTACTTAAATACACTAAATGTACAGTCACAGAAACACTTTATAACCTCGAATTACTGAAATGTCGAATTTCAGTATCTCGAGACTATAAAGCCGAATGTTAAAAATAGCGAAAGGTCATAATCGCGAACTTGAATATATGTCGAATTCGCGGTTATGACCTTACGCTGGGTAATATCTGGGATTGTGTTTTGATGGTGCGCGGTGCTGTGAGTGGATGTAGGTGTTATGTCAGGTAAGTGTTTTCTAAGGGTTTTGAGTGGGAGTTAGAGTGTGTGTGAGTGTGCTGATGTGTGTGTGTGTGAGTTGGCTTTTGTTTTGTGTTTGTGCAATCTCAGAGTTAGTATATATAAGTATATATAAGTAGGGGGGGTGTGGGGGCGCAGCCCCCCACATGGGGGTTGCAGGGGGGCTTGCCCCCTGCTTATGTGTGTATGAGTTGTGTATGTGTGTAGTTTTGTTTGTTTATGTTGTGATGTGGGTGTTGTGGTGTATGTGTGGTATAGTGTGTGCGGTTTTTTCGGTGTTGTGAATTTCGCGTTTTTTTTTGTGAAGGTGTTTTGTGGATTCGGTTTTATAGTCTCGAGATACTGAAATTCGATATTTCAGTATTTCGAGGTTATAAAGTGAATCCGCAGTCACACAACAGTAGAGAAAAGAAAAAGTCACTCACTGCTTCCATTCAAACATAAAACACATCGACACTCTGTTGACCTTATAATTTTCAATCATGATTCAGTCAAATGTGATTTCAGTCAAATGAAATTGTCAGTTTTGTTCAGTCCACAGCAATTTAGTGAAATGTGATTTAGTTGAAAGAACCAGTATCACATATCCTCCCTCAATCATTAACACCTTCTATACCTATATCAAGAACCTCCACGGCAATACCCCATATTTGCTCTGATTTACTGCACAATGGTACCTCCTATACTGAGCCAGCAGATATTGCCAACATACTGGCTGACAGATTCAGTGCCAACTTTATCCCTCTCCCCCCTTAAGAACCAATTACAGTACTGGAAGAATGCCAGGCACCCAGCATTACTGCAGCACATGTTAAAGCTGCATTGTCCAAGGCCAAGAATACAGCTTCCTTGGGACCCGATAATATCCCTGGCTGTGTTCTACATGAACTACAAAGTGAACTGGCACCTCATCTGTGTGTGCCCTGTTCAGTCACAACCTCACCTCAGGCTTTGTCCCTACTGAGTGGCGCACTGCTACAGTCATCCCTCTCCATAAAGGGGGAGCGACTACAGACCCTGGGAATTATCTCCCCATTAACCTGATGAGTCTGATATGTAAAGCTATGGAGCACATCATCATGGATCTGATTATCAAAGATATAGGAGATCTCCAAACTCTAGACCCCATGCAATTTGGCTTTGTGAAAGGGAGATCATACCTGCTCAGCCTGGTTGACTTTGAGTCAGTCACCAGGGCTGTGGATGAAAGTAAGGCAGTGCATGCAGCCTACCTCGATCTGGCCAAGGCCTTTGATACCATTCCTCACTCGGGAATTACTGATAAACTCACCAAACTAGGCATTAACCCCTATATCACTAGGTGGTTTGTAAATTGCTCACAGGTAGAACACACAGTGTGAAGGTAGTGGACTCTGTCAGACTGCCGACCAGTCACAAGTGGAGTCCCACAGGGATCAGTCCTGGGTCCTATTCTGCTCAATATTCTCTTCTCAAAAGTCCAGGCCAACACAAAGGGACTCTGGCTGACCAAGTTCACAGATGACTGCAAGCTGAGAGTCATTATTAACTCCCCAAGTGATGTAGTCATCCTACAGAAAGGCCCCATTGAGACCAATGACTGGTGTCGAAACCATGGCCTTAAGTTTACCACCAAAAAATGTGTCATCATTCCCTTTGGTAAAAACCCAGTTCCTACTAACTACCACATCGATGGGAGCCCACTGAACACTGAAGGCATTATAAGAGATCTGGGGATGCAGGTTGACAGCAACCTCTCCTTTGACCACCACATTGCCACTTTGGTTAGAAAGTCCTTGTGTGTGGCACATCTCATTACCAAGGGTTTTACATCTAGGAAGAAAGAGGTCATTGTCTCTCTTTACTCTTCCCTCATTAGACCAATCATCAAGCATAATGCCCCATTTGGCATGTATCTTACTAGACACCTGCAACAGCTGGAGAGGCCACAGAAGTACCTCATGAAGAGGATCCTAGACATTAAACAAATGTCCTACATGGACAGACTCAAAAGACTCTAGCTATTCGCTGTCTAATATCGCCTACTTAGAGGAGATCTCTGCTTGACTTACAAAGCCATGTCTGACCCAGCTGTGTTAGAAATGCTACATCTAAAGAAATCCCAATCCCTCCACACCACACACCCCAGAGACCTCAACCTCATTACCACAATCAACAGAACATGCTGGAGGGACAGGTTCCTCACCCAGAGACTGCCCATGCTCTGGAATAGACTTCCCATACATGTCAAGCAGAGCACCCCGCTGTCCCTCTTCAAGAGAAATCTTGATGAGTAGATGGGTAATAGAAAGTTCACCCCGGGATCACTCCAGTGGCTCTACTTGATAGAGGCACTGGGAACTAACATTGGGCATCATGATGCCAGGGCAGTTCTATGGGCTAGGCTTGTAAAGGCTCCAGGGCTATTAGCCTAGTACACACCTATGAACCTGTGAACCTATATGAATGTATTTGTAAGTGTGTATGTATTCAAAACTCTTGTGTATTTTACTGTTTGTCTTTAACTGTTGACATTTATTTGTGCATTTGAATTTCACAGATAGCATGGTTTACATACATACACACTAGCCTCTGTTCTAGGTTTGACTAAAAACTCTACCAGAACTGGTCTCTCACTTAGCACTCCCCTCTCTCTTTCTTTTTGCTTATACTCTGACATAAGTCTCTGATAGGGAAGTCAGTCTCTAACTTACAGTCCAAATTCCTACTTGGCCTTATCCCATTCCTTCTCTAGTTATTTTCTCCCAATACCTTGGTTTCTTTGCCAATTATCTCCAGTAAATTCCAGCCCTCTTGCCTGTTTTCTATTACCCCTTCTTGTACTCATTCCTATTGGCAAAAATCTCTTTTCTCCATTCCAGTGTTGCCTTAGTTCTTAGAACACATTTTGCAATTTTATGAATATAATATCACGTATAGTTGTTTTTTAATTTCCATAAAGTGAATTTCTGATGTTACAAAATACAACATGGCATTTGATGAGTCATGCTGTGATGCATTTCTGTACTTGTATTTGAGTAATTTTAAATAAAAACTTCATAAATTTTTTATTAAACCATGGCCCAAATAAATTTAGCATTTGCTAATGTGACATTACCTTGTGGTAACGTGTAGTGTCCATAGAATTTAATAGGTTACCGTATGATGGTGTGCCCTTTAAAGTATGTGGATGCAACACACATTTGTCCTGCACTGACACCACTAAGGTTACAGTTTTCTGTTTTTCCAAATCATTGTCTGGAATTTGTATTTTTGTAAGTGTTTGCTCCCTGTTCACCAGTTTTTGCAGCACATGTCATGGTGCAAGGATAAGAGGACAAAACACTGGAAAATCACTTTAAGGATCTGCATTAAGAATCCTATGCTGTCCTTTTTTATGGAAAATCCCACACCCCATTTTATCATCTTTCCTTTCCACTTTGATTTATAACCTTCTGCCTGCATTATGTATTTGAACCTTAACTGCACAGCTTTAAAATATCCATTCAAATCATATAATCCTAAACCACCTTGTTCTATGAGGAGGATCAACCTATCAACTTAACTCTTCTCCTCCCAAAATAAATTCCTTCAGCTCTTTATTAATTATTGTCTACAATGTCTTCTCTGGCTATTAAAATATGCCTGACCATATATAAAACTAAAGGGACTAGAAACATTTTCAGGTCTTGAATCTTACTATTTTTTATCCACAATCAAGAGCTTCTAGTTTCTGACTTTTTCTATTTTTGTTTGTTCTCTTCCCACATATTTAATAATTAGGGACCTGGGGACCCAAGTTGATAGCAATCTCTCATTTGACAACCACGTGGCCAAAGTGGTTAGAAAAACATTTTATATAGCCCACCTAATCATGAAGAGATTCACATCTAGATCAGGGGAGGTCATCGTGCTTCTTTACTCATCCCTCATCAGGCCCATAATTGAGTACAATGCCCCTTTTGGGATGTACCTTACCAGACACCTGCAGCAACTGGAAAGACCCCAAAAGTACCTCACCAAGAGGATCAAGGGGCTCAAACAGATGCCGTATGCTGCCCGGTTAAAGAAACTCCAGCTCTACTCAGTGGCATACCGCCTGCTCAGAGGCGATCTGTGCCTGACGATAAAGCCATGTCCAACCCGAATTAATGGACATGCTGCACCTCAGAAAATCCAAATCCCATCGAGCTACGCGCTCGAGGGACTTAAACCTCAGCACTGAAATAAATAGGACATGCTGGAGGGACAGATTCATAACCCAGAGGCTCCCTTCATTCTGGAATAAAATCCCAGTCCAGGTTAGGCAGAGTCCCTCATTGACTCTGTTCAAGAGGAATCTTGATGAGTGGATGGGAGATCGTAGGTTTACCCCGGGTATCACTTCTGTGTCACTGTTAGACAGAGGCACAGTATACTAATCTCGAAAAAGGGCATAGCAAAATTAATTTAAAATGGGTGGCGAAAGCCATACACACTCTGGCTAGGCTTATACATGCCCTAGGGCAGATAGCCTAGTATGAACCTATGAACATATCCTTAGCTGCCATAACATAATCTGTTTTAATCCATACACCAAAAATTCTGAATGTATTATTATAAAATAACTGCCTGTTGTTGCCTTCATGCTTACCCTAGAATCTCTGCTTTTCTGTTTTCCTAGTTGAACTCTACATTGAACTACAAAACGGAGTCTACAGGACTGCAATTGGTCACCATAACAAAATCAGTTTCTCTCAGCATTTAAGCAGAGTAGATTGCACACAAAAAGCATTTGTTAAGCTTTCATTTACAGTGCTGTGTAATTAAGCAGGTCACCATTTTGGTCAGCCATAGGGCTCTTTTTTCTACTTGAGTATTTGCCTTCTTCCCCTGTAACTTAAGTAAACTGACTCTTACATTAAGAGCTATAGTACGTACCTTATAGCTTTAGGACACCTTAGGAAACCTTGTAAACTGCAATAGCCCTGCTACGTTCGGGCTCTCTTCGCTCCCCTCCCTGCCCCAATTTCCTTCCTGCCTCGGTACCTCTAAATTTAAAGTACTATAGCCACTCCCCCACTTTCTAGATCTTATCTGCTTTCATCTGGGATAATTCCTCCCACCCCCTATTCTTCTACCTACATTTTAATAGCACCTATTAGCTTTCATCTGGCATTCTGCCATCCCCCTTCCAGTACCTTTACCTCACCACTCTATCTTCTGGTATTGCATCCCCAGGTAAAACAGCTCCTTAACTCATAGCTGAATCACAAATAATGATATACTCCTCTTTACTACCCCTCTTGTTCGCACCATACCTCCTTACCTTGTATGAAAACCAGTTTCTCATGGGATTTCAGGTCCCAAAAGGCCATACTATCACTCTAGCTGTAAATCCTCCCACCTTCAACCATACGTACAGTACCAGGTCCTATCCAACATCTTGTTCAGTCTATCGACATCTCCCCAGGCACATTAGCTCTAGATCCAAACAGTACCACAAACCTAATAAATTCCTGAAGTTCATCACCAAGTATAGACTTGGTGGTGATATTCTCCCCAACCCTGGCCCACCCACTTCAGATGCACATACCCCCTCTACTTGCCATCTAAGCTACAAACCTACAATTAATAGGCCAACTAACTCTCTCCTAGCCTGTCATCTCAATATTAGAAGCATTAATAACAAGGTACATGAATTGCATGCACTTCTGGATGTCCACTCCCCTGAGATTCTCTGTTTATCTGAAACTTGGTTAAAACCTAATACTACAGACAATGAAGTGTTACCACCTGGGTACAATATACACAGGCTGGATCGTGCTTCCAGGAAGGGGGGGTGGGGTAGTTGTACTCTATAAATCTGAGTTGAATGTCACCATAGATGTAATACAACCACCTCAGATTAATAACTCAGAGATTCTTGTCACCAAAATGCAACTTAATAAAAATAAATGCATTAATATCATCTGTATGTACATTCCCCCAGGTAACAATATATCTACACTTGAAGAAATCCTGCACTAGCTATCATGTCACTACCCCCAAGAAACCCTACTACTTGGAGACTTTAACATAGACTGAGGCACCTGTTCCTCAGAATCCCCAACCACCCATATTAACCTGCATGCATTTACACAAATCATATCCACCTTTACCAGGTTAGGTAAACCCAACCAAAAAGAAAGCATCCGCGGTGGTACGGAGGTAGCGTTGTTACCTCACAGCAAGAGGTTCTCCCGTTCGATTCTTAGCTTGGTTTGGGAGTGTCTTCTGTGTGGAGTCTGCATGTCCTCCCCATGGTTGGGTAGCATTTGAAAGATGTGTGTAAATGGGCGTGCCTTCGTTGAAGGTTGGGTGTCGAGCTGGCACCTCGGCGTTTCGTAAAAATCTACTGCCAATCATTAGCGGACCAGAGTTCCGCTGTGGTAACCCCTTACCGGGAAAAAGCTGAAAAACAAACAAACAACTTGACTGGGTACTCATAAATAGTCACCCCCAACTGTACACCGCTGGTACCCTCCCTGATGGCCTAAGCGATCACCTTCTCACATATGTAATTAAGCACAAAGCCATTAATTCCCAACAACCCTTACTCGGAAAGGTTAGAAACAATAAAAACTTTGACCCTGCCAAATTCCAACAAGAACTAAACTCATGTAATTGGTCTATGCTAAAACACCTCCCCTTAGAAGAAGCAGTAGCATACTTTAACAACAAATTCCTTGAGATCCTTGATTTGCATGCACCTGTTCGTTCAAAGTGAACAAAGGCAAAAACTGCGCCATGGTTTTCTAAAGAGTCTAAATTCAAAATTACCCTTAGAAACAGAGCATGGGCTTTATGGCGTTCTTCTAAAGACCCCCAAGATCACATTAAATACAGGCAATCCAGGAACGAAACTAAAAATCCATTTTACAAGACAAAAAGCAATACTACTGTAATTTACAGACAGTAAATCAAAATAACCCTCAGAAGTTTTGGGCAGGTTTAAATAATCTGCTACATCCTGGACAAACTTCAGCCCCAATCCCTGCTGCTCCTATTGATAAACCCCCTGAAGATGTTTCTGACAGTTTTAACCGATTCTTTACTGAGACAATTCATGCCCTAGCTAGCCAACTACCTCCTAGATCCTCTGGTCCTGAAAGTACCACCCCTAGAAACCTACTTGCTTTCAGCTTCCAGCCAGTCGCCACTTCACTTATCCGTACCTTGATCAAAAAATTAAAACCCACTACACTTTCTGCTGATCAACTCCCTGCTGAGTACCTACAGAAATCAGCTGATGCTATTGCTTACCCCGTCTCAAAACTAATCAATCGAGCCATAGTAGAAGCTAAAATTCCCACCATCTGGAAAAAATCCTATGTAATCTCACTTCACAAAGGAGGCAGCTCTACTGAATTCTCCAATTATAGGCCAATAGCTATACTCTGTCCACTTGCAAAGATTATGGAAAAATGTATTCATAGACAACTCATGCACCACCTAATCCAGAATCACCTTATGGCAGACACTCAGCATGGCTTCAATCCTCATCACAGCACTACTTCAGCCCTCCTAGCCTTTACCAACACCATAATCACAACAATAATTATATATCCTCAGCCCTCTTCTTGGATCTTTCCAAGGCATTCGATATGGTTGATCACCAACTTTTAATCCACACCCTGCAAACATTCTGTCTAGATACTAGAGCCCTTCAATGGTTTCATTCCTACCTGAATGGTCGACAGCAGGCTGTCCTCTGGCAGAACAAACTCTCTAATCTTCTACCTACCACCCTTGGAGTACCACAAGGCTCTATACTAGGGCCCTTGCTGTTCTCCATCTTCATTAACGACCTTTATACTGTCATCCCAAAAGTCAGCTGTATCCAATATGCTGATGACTCTACTCTGATTTGCTAGTCCACATCTCCAATAGAGTTATGGTCAGCTACCCAGAAAACCTTTAATACAATAGAAAAAAATGTCGTCTGATCCTAAATCCCCAAAAAACTAAAATGCTGTTATTTTCACCAACATGTAGGTCTACCGCTTTCACCTTTACCATAAATTCAAATGATGGCACAATAATCTCCCCTGACCCCTCTACAAAACTATTAGGTGTCATCATAGATAATAATCTAAAATTTGACCTACATGTTAACCAAACTGTCAAAACCATCAATAAAAAACTAGGGTCACTTTACAGAATAAAAGCCTTCCTAACCCTCCAGCTAAAATTGACATAGCTCACTCTCACCTTCTTTCAACCCCTCTGTAGGCATCCCCTCTACTCTCGAATTTAAACAAGACTGTCCTTAACAAACTCTCAATTTGCTACAACCACATTGCCAGGTTTGCCACTGGGCTGCCTTTTAGGACACATCATTGCATCAATCTAAATCAGCTTGGGTGGCTTGAACTACCCAGCCTAATCCAGTATAACCAACTGATTATGGCCTATAAAATCCTCTATAATCCGGACAATACTCCTGTATTTAAAAATATTATCACCCCCTATAACAATCCTAGACCGTTTTGATCCTCTAACAAACTACTAATTCAGACTAGCAAAATTAATAACACAGCCGGTGACTCTCTCTTTGCAAACTCTGTAAGTAGACCCTGGAACTCCCTTCCAGCTGATACCTTACTTTCTACATTATGTCAATTTAAAACTGGACTCAAACAACATTTGGCACTTAACTGGCTATGTCAATGTATCAAGCCTGGCTAACTCTCTCTAGAATGTGTAAAAATCTTTTAACCAGTTTACTGTGTAATTTAATTTAATCCTGATTTACGCTCGGGATTAACTCTAAACTGTGGAAATTGTTTAACTTGCTTACTTATGTAATCACTGTAAATAGTCTGTTTGTAATATGTAATGCTGGTATTATGTAATGCTGTATCTGCTTACCCTTGGAGCTTTTCTCCCCGGGCATCCGCTGAAAATGGAAATGCATCCATTCGGACTGTCCCGTTCAACAAATGTAGACCAAAGTCATATAAATCACACCAAACAACATACGACAAGTCTCTTCAGACCAGAAATATAAGAATAATCCAATCCAATGAAGCAAAATGCTGTTAACTTCTTTAAAACCAAATCTTTTATTAGTAGATATCTGGTAAGCGCTTTCACCAAAGTGGCTTCTTCAAACCATAAGAGTATAAAGCAGTTCAAGACACACCTTATATACCTTCAAGTATACCTTCAATTACTAATTAAGCCTAATGATGACATCATAATTAAAGCATATGCATTTAAAGTGAACAATCAAATAGTATTACAATACACCTTTACAAGTAGTAAAGGCAAAATATTTAAAACATTATTACTGCATAAAAACGGACATCACTTAAGTATCCTAAAGATATTATATAAATGATATCTTTAATTAATCCATCAATAAAACAATTTATTATAAAAAATAAAAAAATGTTTAAAAAACTATATAAAATTAAACCTTCTGTTTTTAAGAGCTGGTCTTAAAGGGACCAGGGTGAATATATGCTTGCAGTCTGATAATCCAGTTAGTTTCATTTCTTTCGGTATAATTCCTTAGGTCCCCTCCCCTCAAACTAGGTGTATTAATATATAAAACTAAAAACTTAAAAGTATGTGAATCGTTGGTTTCTAAAACATGTTTAGACAAAGCATTGGTGTTTGACCGAATACGGATCTGATATAAATGCTCTCTCACCCTGTCCTTAAGCCTTCTATCGGTTTTACCAACATAGAAGGCAGGGCAAGAACAGCATAAAGCGAGATAAACTACATGTTCCATATCACAACTAGCACTGACATCAAAGCTAAAAAATTGAGCTGTATTGGAATGTATAAACATGTTCGATTCACATATAAATGTGCAAAAAATACACTTGTTACATGGTTTGGTGCCTAAATTACTTCTATTTTCATGGAATGAAGTAGCATTAGTATAACATACGAGTCTATGTAAATTCTTCTTGTTTTTAAATAAAAATTGTGGGTATTCACCCACAATTTCCCTAATATTAGGGTCAACTGTTAAAACATTCCAATGCTTACACAAGATGTCTCTTATTTGGTAGAAATCATGCGTGTAGAATAATGAGATTTTTTGTGTTGGTACATTGACATTGGTGGCATTGCTTTCTGTAGTATAATATTCATTGCCCTGCTCTGAAAAATAAGGGAATTCCCTATCTAATCTAAAGTTCTCTATACACTGAAAACCTATAGAAATTTCATCTTCTTTGTATTTCCTTGTTAATAATCTTTAATGGAGGGTTACCAATTCCGTTTCAAAACCACCTGGCATAGGGTTTAACCTAGATGTCCGGATTGCCTGACCTTTAATAATATTGGTAAAGACATATCTAGGATGCATACTTTCCCTGTGTAATAATGTATTTTTGTAGCAAGGTTTTCTGTATACACCTGTGTTAATTTTGCCATTGCTAAGGCGTTCAATATGAACATCCAAGAAGGGGATACTACAAGTTGAGACTGTCAAAGTAAATTTCAAAAAACTAGTAAATGAATTGATTTCTTCAAAGAAACTATTCAACTCATCCTCACTACCATTCCAAAGAAGAAACAAATCATCCACAAAACGTCTATAAAATATGACATGTTTCTTGTAAGAGGGAGAAGGAAAAAAACTTCTGCTTTTCCCACATAGCCATGACTAGGTTGGCGTAGCTATTGGCACAAGATGTAGAGTAAATATCCTCTTCAACCATTTTGCAAAAGGCATCCACTAATGGATGTAAACTAGGAACAAATACAGTAGGTTTACGAAATTGTACAATATTGCTAGCACCATTATTGAAAGCAATTTTAATTGCAAATTATGAGCAAACAATTTAATATCTAAAATTGTGTCTATCATGTTACTATTGGTAGTAGGTATGAACGAAAGTCCTTTGTTTAGGACTTCTAACTCATACCTGTCTAAAGGTCTATGTGAAAGATTCAATACTAAGTTATTGTCACTTTCTCCCACATTTTCTTCAAAGTGGGTTCTTTCAACTCTCCACCCAGGGCTTTCCTTTTTTGCCTTCCCCTAGAAGTCCTAAACAAAGGGCTTTTGTTCATACCTACTACCAGTAGTAACATGATAGACACCATTTTAGATATTAAATTGTTTGCTTGTAATTTGCAATTAAAATTGCCTTTTAATAATGGTGCTAGCAATACACGACTTGTACAATTTCGTAAACCTAGTGTATTTGTTCCTAGTTTACATCCATTAGTGGATGTCTTTTGCAAAATGGTTGAAGAGGATGTTTACTCTACATCAAAGAAACCTTTTATTTATTCCAAGAAGGGTAATTTAACTTTTAGACAGAAAAATGCACTAAATAATCTTAAGAACAATAGAAACATTTCAATCAGACCAGCTGATAAAGGTGGCCCAGTAGTAGTGCTAGACAGATAAGTATATAATAGTTATATGAAGGAAATGCTGAGTGACTCTACTTTTTATATACCTATAGTCTTGCATGTTGTACAAGAACATGTTCTTAGGGTATATAATACATTAGATGACTTGAATAGAAGTGGTACAATTACATCTGAAATGTACAATTTTCTGTGGGTTGAAAACCCATTGATTCCAACTATACAAGGATTACCCAAAGTCCATAAAGATCCCATACATCCACCAATGAGACCCACTGTAGCAGGCAGAGGTTGGGTTACTGAACCCCTGTCAGTGTTTGTAGAAAAAATGTTAAGACCAGTAGTAGATTTAAATCCATTTATTCTAAGGGATTCCAAACAGTTTTTGTTGGACCTGAATAAGGAAACCGCAAATCTCCTTGATAGTCTTCCTTATCTGCTTGTTACAATGGATGTTAAATCTCTTTTTAATAATATTCCTAACCAATTAGGTATAGTTAGTATTCAGCAGTACTTGTCGCACTACACTGATATGGTAGCCACCAAGATAGACTTGATCTGCCTGTTATTAGAGACAGTGTTAGAAAACAATATTTTCTTTTTTAATGATGAATTGTTCCTTCAAAAGGATGGTGTAGCTATGGGCAGATCTTGTGCCAATAGCTACGCCAACCTAGTCATGGCTATGTGGGAAAAGCAGAAGTTTTTTCCTTCACCCTCTTACAAGAAACATGTCATATTTTATAGATGTTTTGTGGATGATTTGTTTCTTCTTTGGAATGGTAGTGAGGATGAGTTGAATAGTTTCTTTGAAGAAATCAATTAATTTACTAGTTTTTTGAAATTTACTTTGACAGTCTCAACTTATAGTATCCCCTTCTTGGATGTTCATATTGAACGCCTTAGTAATGGTAAACTTAACACAGGTGTATAAAGAAAACCTTGCTACAAAAATACATTATTACACAGGGAAATTATGCATCCTAGATATGTCTTTACCAATATTATTAAAGGTCAGGCAATCCGGGCATCTAGGTTAAACCCTATGCCAGGTAGTTTTGAAACGGAATTGGTAACCCTCCATAAAAGATTATTAACAAGGAAATACAAGGAAGATTAAATTTCTATAGGTTTTCAGTGTATAGAGAACTTTAGATTAGATAGGGCATGCCCTTATTTTTCAGAGCAGGGCAATGAATATTATACTACAGAAAGCAATGCCACCAATGTCAATGTACCAACACAAAAAATCTCATTATTCTACACACATGATTTCTACCAAATAAGAGACATCTTGTGTAAGCATTGGAATGTTTTAACAGTTGACCCTAATATTAGGGAAATTGTGGGTGAATACCCATCATTTTTATTTAAAAACAAGAAGAATTTACATAGACTCTTATGTTATACTAATGCTACTTTATTCCATGAAAATAGAAGTAATTTAGGCACCAAACCATGTAATAAGTGTATTTTTTGCACATTTATATGTGAATCGAACATGTTTATACATTCCAATACATCTCAATTTTTTAGCTTTGATGTCAGTGCTAGTTGTGATATGGAACATGTAGTTTATTTCGCTTTATGCTCTTCTTGCTCTGCCTTCTATGTTGGTAAAACCGATAGAAGGCTTAAGGACAGGGTGAGGGAGCATTTATATCAGATCCGTATTCGGTCAAACACCAATGCTTTATCTAAACATGTTTTGGAAACCAACGATTCACATACTTTTAAGTTTTTAGTTTTATATATTAATACACCTAGTTTGAGGGGAGGGGACCTAAGGAATTATACAGAAAGAAATGAAACTAACTGGATTATCAGACTGCAAGCACATATTCAGCCTGGTCTTAATGATAAGGTCCCTTTAAGACCAGCTCTTAAAAACAGAAGGTTTCATTTTAAATAGTTTTTTAAACATTTTTTATTTTTTTATAATAAATTGTTTTATTGATGGATTAAAGATATTATTTATATAATATCTTTAGGATGCTTAAGTGATGTCCATTTTTATGCAGTAATAATGTTTTAAATATTTTGCCTTTACTACTTGTAAAGGTGTATTGTAATACTATTTGATTGTTCACTTTAAATGTATATGCTTTAATTATGATGTCATCATTAGGCTTAATTAGTAATTGAAGGTATACTTGAAGGTATATAAGGTGTGTCTTGAACTGCTTTATACTCTTATGCTTTGAAGACGCCACTTTGGCAAAAGCGCTTACCAGATATCTGCTAAGAAAAGATTTGGTTTTAAAGACGTTAACATTTTGCTTCATTAGATTGGATTATTCTTATATTCCTGGTCTGAAGAGACTTGTCGTATGCTGTTTGGTGTGATTTATATGACTTTGGTCTGAATAGACTCATTGTATGCTGCTTGCTATTTTCTGCATGGTTTTGCACCTGAGCAGTTTCCTTTATTTTTTATGATTTTATTTCTGTGCTTTCTGCTCCAGGAGCGTACATTTTCCTGTGGTACTCATTGTTATTTGGATTATTTCTGTAAAATAAAATAATTTTATATGCTAAAAAAGACTTGAAACTGTCTCAAAATATTCTACAACACCTAAATGTCCTTTTCTGCACTTATCAAGGACAAAATAATATCATCTGCAAATAAAGCTAACTTTTCTTGAACACCATGCTAGTTATATCCTTAAATTTGTGACATCTTTATTTTCCTTGCCAGTGGCTCTAAATATAAAGCAATTAACAAAGGGGAAAGAGGACACATCTGCCTGATTCCTCCGTTCAAACACAGCTTGTTAGAGAGAAACCCTCCGACCTTAATTCTTGTCTCTGACTCTTCATATCTCCTAATTAACCCTATTATTCTGTCCTGGAATGCAGATGCTTCCATTGCCCCATCTCAGCTGACTCTTACCAAATGCTTTCTCTGCATCATGACCCACTAACAATAGCACTATTTTCTTGTATTCTGCTTCCCTCCAGATTATCCATACATTCACAACCATGGCCGGCCTTAGGCATAGGCGAACTAGGCGACCGCCTAGGGCGCCGTACAGGCCAGCCTCAGAAAGGGTGCTATTTTTAAGTGTTTATTTTAATTAATAAAATTTGCATTCCTCTTGGCTGCCTGTTCAGGAAGCCTGAAGCATAGCGTGAGAGGGGTTGAGCGCCCTCCTACTTACAGCTGCAGGTTGTTCCGGAGACTAAAAAAAAAAAAAAAAAAAAAAAACCTCGCAGTACACGAATCTGGAACATCAACATACATGCGTCATGACACCAGTGTGGACATAAATACATTCTTCAGGCCTGCGCGTAATTTAAACAACAGTTCTTTTACGCCAAGTCCGCATGTAGCCATTTGCTTTAGAAAGAAAGTAAGTGTATGCGTGTTTGTGTTTTTGTAATTTGTCGCTCACTTCTGTATGAGAGAAAAAGTGTGTGTGTATATGTATGTATGTGTATGGAATTTAAATTTAGCTGTTCTGTTTGCATGAGAGATAGTGTGCATGTGTGTTAATGTGTGAGAGTAGATACGTGTACATATGTGTTGCTGATATGGTGAAAGTCTGTAGCAAAATCGCTTTGTCTGTGATGATTATACACTTACAAAATATTGCATGTAGTGCATTTTTCAATGTGTCCCGAAGCAGACCAGACGAACGGAGAGAAAGTAGGTATGTGTGTGTGTGTGTGTGTGTGTGTGTGTGTGTGTGTGTGTGTGTGTGTAATGTAGTGTAAACTTAGTGGTTCCATTTGTTTCTGTATGAGAGAGAAAAGTGTATGTCTGTGTTGTATGACAGAGTAGAGTAGGACTGTGTGGAATTTAAACTAGTTAATTACTGTATGAAAGAGAAGGTGTGTGTATGTCTGTATGTTGCTGTGTGAGAGAGTAGTTGTGTGTTGCTATGTGAGAGAGTAGGGATGTGTGTGTGTGCGTGTGTGTGTGTGTGTGTGTGACCTCGCACATGTGTATGTTCATTGGAGGTGGAGGGTGCAAAAAGGTACAGATCTTATGGAAACTTTGTCACACCCAAGCATGTAGTAGATGAAGTCAAATGATTACTAATCCTAGCCCATGCGGCATGTGTGTGGATGCAGATATTATAAGCAAGGGCACTCATTTTCCATTCTTCTGAGAAAATACCATAAAGGTCTGGAGTTTGATTTATGAGTACTGGAAAAACACACGATTTCATGGAATTTGTTGTTCTTGACCAGAATGTTCATTCACTATAGTCCCTGCATTTCTTGTTAAATTTACTAATTGTAAAACCATCAGTTTGCTTTACTAATCATTCTGTACCTAGAAGTTTTTTTTTTATTTTATAATACATATAATATCAAAAATATTCACTGAACATTTCCAGGTATAATTCTCCAAACCTAGTTGAATTCTTTTAGTAGTAGTAAATTGGTGGCCAAGTCATCATTCTGTGACAGTTTTAATAGCTTGGCTTGAAATGACTGATCTTATTTTACATCAGTGATGTGGTCCACAGTTTACACCCATGTGGTAGCCATTCCAGGTCCCATGTGTCTGTTTTTCCATGTTTACATAGTCTTGCCTTACAGATATTCAGGTAGTTTGTATTGCCACATTGTATATATCGTTTATTGCTATAAGTTTGCCCATTCCTGTAACCTTGTGTTGCCCCTTCTCATTCTGTTCTCTATACCTTTTTTATGATGACTGCTGTACATCTTTGTGTATTTTGCAGACATTTTCCTCTTGTCTTTCTGCACTGTCACTTACCTGGTTGGTCCTAAAACTTTTCATTTTGATACAGCACTTGCAACTGTATTTTAAGTACAGCTTCCATTTGCTGTTTACTATTACAATATGTATTCATTTGTTCAACCAATTTTTAATCTAGTGTATTAAAAACAAATGTGGGGCTCAGTGTTAGACTGCTCCACACACCCCTGACATATAGCTCAGAGATCACTGTATCTTGAGGATGGGTAGATAATGGAAGATACCACCGTCTCAGCAATAATATGGAGTTCCTCATTTCTCACAAGTTATCATTGTTCCAAGGAATGCAGTCACATCCCTTGGACTTTGAACAAGCACCTGTGTGACTAAGCAAGTGTTGCGAGCAAAGCAGACATTCATGATGAAAATAGCCACTAATGTTTAGTGGGATGTAATTGGTTAACAGAAATAAGGGCATTTTCTTTCCTTGAGATGGAACAAGGAGGCGACCAAGTCATTACAGTTCCTTGATGCTCTACATATAAGTGGATTATTCTACTTTAGACTGCATTCCAAGTATTATGGTGGCTGTTGTTAAGACGGCTGCAAAAAAGAGCTTTTGTCTCCAACATTGTTATACATTTGACAGTGTGAATTAGCCATACTGCCCAGGTGATAATGCACTCATACTCATGGCTAATATGTTACACTTGTAAATATCTTCAGTTTTTGCAGTGAAAGACTTAAGTAACATGACCTCTGGAGTTTACTAAAGTATCTGAAAGCATGTTATCTGGTGTCATTGCTGCAGTTTGCTTTTATATCCTTTTTTTGTATCTTTGGAACCACCCGGGCTTAGACTGAAATTGGTCATTTATGATCACTGCTGTACTTTAGTAAACAAATACAAATAAGTAAGTAGCTGTGTCATATGAATAACTGTGGAAATGTATTGGCAACTCTTAGTCAGCTTTCTTTGTCAGCCCATCCATTCTAACATCTACATTTCTTAGATGTTCACAAGGAAGACATTTCTTCCTTTTTTTAATTTCTCCAAATCTATTGGGTTTCTAATACCATGATGGGAATGGACCCCATTCCTAAGTCAAAGTATAAGTTCATGAAATTAGTATTGTTTCAGTCTTTGATGTCAGCCAGAAGTGCTCTTTGCAGGACCCGCAGTGTTCCCAGTAACGACGCCTTCTGCTGTTTGTATGGAGTTGCATGTTTCAGTAACATATCTAAATACGATTGTAGATTCTTTTTTATAAGACCCGTTGCTCCTACTACTATTCTAACTGTCTGGGTATCTTTTCTTCCACATTGTTCTTTTTTCTGCCTGCAAATCCTGATATTTTATGACTTTGTGTCTTTCTGTACACAAGACACTGTAGTCACTGGTATAGCGATTTCAGTGATCAATGCTACTTTTGTCTTCTATTCATGGACCACTATATCTGATATTCCTGCATCTGTCTAAGGGTGTGTATGTGTGTGTGGTGGGGAATGAAGTAAGGTAAGAAAACTAAGGTTTTGTGTGTGTGTGTGTGTGTGTGTGTGTGTGTGTGTGTGTGTGTGTGTGTGTGTGTGTGTGTGTATGTGTATGTATATATATATATATATATATATATATATATGACTGGTCATGCTGAGATCTCTACCCTGTTAACCAAAGTGTACATAAAATAAAAAAAAATAAAAATTATAAAGTGAAACATGACTGCCTATGTTGCCTAATATCCACCTGATAACATTTGTGACTAAAGGGAATCTAATTAGACACACAATGACTATAAATCAGTTGTTCAATTTTGTTAATTTTAAAAAGTGTGTGTAGGGGGATAAAAAGAATCTAAGAGTAGACCATGGTGGGTTGGTGAATGGTATGAAATTTTAGGTGCTGCAAATAGAAATTGCAGAGCTAGGGATTTATAGCCCAGTTCTCATCTGTTTCTGTTACCATGACATTAAGTATGAAAGCTGCAGAACATTTTGCAAAAAATGACACAGAGAAATATAAATGGGCATATAAACAAATGAACATGCATACACACACACACACACACACACACATCTCTCTCTTTCTATATATATATATATATATATATATATATATATAGAGAGAGAGAGAGAGAGAGAGAGAGAAAGAGAGCTGTTGTATGGTGCCCATGTTGTGATAGTATTTATCTGTGATCTGCATATAAAGGCCAACATATTAAACTATGATAACTTCTGAGTCACCAGGCTGACTTATAACTAAATGAGTGCATGATGTGAAACTAAATGAATATCATTCCAATATGACACCTTGAAACCCAGTACCGCTAAAGAAACTTCTTAGCCCCAGTTGCACAAAACTACTTACTCAAGTACATATATCATTGAAATACATGTACCAAAATTAGGTGAGTTTCTTGCAGTGACAACAATGACAAAGTAAAGACAGCAGTATCTACATTTTAAGGGCGGATAAGGGTTCTACACTCCTAGGTATGTCCTCCTTTGTATGAGATGCCTAGCAGCTATGAACTTGTTGTCAGTTTTAGTCATTTCTTATTGCAATATTACCAGTTTACCAATTTTTAATGTAATATAGGCAATTAATTCTTCAAGGGCAACAGGCATTGAATTTGTAGATGAAACATTAGATGTAAAGTTGTTTGCCACTGGCAATCTCTTCATTCGTTACAGATTTCTTTAATGTGGAATTGTTCATATGATTTCTCTTCTGCAGAGATTGTTTGTATTGAGTGATATTGGTGGATTGTAATGACAGAAGTCTAAGTAGCCTTTTATGGTTGAATTTTTTTGAAATTGGTAGTTTTGTCATTATTAGTTTATATATTTTGTTTCTTTGCTTATTAAAAGAATGCTTAAAACTACAAATTTAAAACACATTCTAACAAGTGGTGCTGTATTACATAAGGAATGTAATTTAATGCAATCAGGAAGTTGAATCAAAGAACAAATACATGTATGCATGGCCGTAAAAATGTGTGCAAGGAGTCTGTTTTGAAAACAGCCCAAATGTAAACTTAATCCTCCACTGACCAGATGCATTTTCTATAAATATGAGTTTTCATGCAATTTCAGTGGCAGAGAATTTTACTGTTCATGCTAAGCCTGTTTTCATTGTGAGATTGTATTGTTTATCAAATGGCTATCTGTGTTTGTGCTATTCTAGCCTAAGCTTCTGTACACCGGGAGGAGAGAGGTTGCTATTCTACTTTGCTCGCCTACCCAGAGTAAATTAAACTTAGATTAACTTAAACAACCCTTTGAACAGAGGCACATAGGCTTCTATTTTCTGAAGACATGACTTTTATAGTAAAGTATGAAGTGTGAAGGAGCAACAGATAAAGCAGGTTTATTAAAGAAATTTCCATCTTCACTTGCAGTTTAAACTACATTACAAGGTATCCTTTCTTCTATGCATTTAAATAATTAAAGGAAATGACTGGACTGGCTTTTTTGGGGAGTGAATGACTGGAGTGGCTTTTTTGGGTAGTGACCTACCTGTGGGCGTGGCTCGTAGGGGTGTTTCATGAGTATAATATGGATGGGGCTTAAGGGGCGCCGGAGCACTACTTCACCTAGGGCGCCATATCAGCTAAGGCTGGCCCTGTTCACAACCTTATTTTCCCATTTTTTTACACATGGAGTTGGGGTGTCACTTCAGCAGTGACAATCAATTTGATCCATGGTTCACAGTGGTGGATGGCTAGCCCTACCTTGCATATTTTTCTATGCCACACAAATTTGCTCACATTTACCTCTATGGTCAAGTTAGAGTGCCCAGTTCACCTATTGCATTTCTTTGGAATGTGGGAGGAAACTGGAGCACCCAGAGAAAACCCAAGTAAACACAGATACAACATTGTTCTTTTAATGTTGTCAGCTGTTTGCTTTCCCTCCAGAAAACCATATTAATCCATATTGATCAGTTTTGGCAACACCCTTGCCATTCTCTTAGCTAGTACAGTAAACTCTCAGTTAACTGGCACCCATGGGGATTGGTAGATGCCAGATAACTGTAGTTTCTGGTTGCTTGAGAGTTACTATTAGAAACAGGCCTGACTAATACTATACTCTTTACTGTTTGTGTGGTTTGACTTGTTCTTAGGTTGGGTGGAGAGAGAATTTATTCCTATCTTCCTTTTTAAAACTCTAAATCTCTAAAAACATAAGGTATCTTTCTGCGGGGTAGGGAACAGAAAGTGCAACACATGACAATTGTACTGTATTTCTTTAATATTTTTTTCTGGTTGCTTAAGTTCCCGTTAACTGAGAGTTTACTGTTTTGACGTAAACACTATGCAATTACAGTTTACATTTGAAAGAGGCCTACGTGAAGCCAGGCCTGAAGAATATTTATACTGTTTGTATAACACATCCACCAAGGGTGGTGACCCCCCCCCCCAAAATAAAAAATACCATTAAAGAAAACCTTCCAGATTTTTACCACTTTTTTTCCACCAGACTTTATCAGGTATACCATTTGAATGCTACCACAAGGTTTGAGGATTTGCTCAGCTGCCCAAGGCTGAGTTACCGGGAACTCTTCCTCCTCTGTGAGTTTTTGTATTTGTGGTGGTCTGTCTCCTGTGGTGGGCCTGCCCCCTGACAATATCTTTTTGACTTGGCTTGGCATGCAGCATCATCAGTGATTTGCATTTCACCTGTACTCCTATCCTATTATGTCCTCCAGCAGCACTGATATCTTGCACCACTCCCTGTCATACCTGGTCCAGGAAAGTCTTGATGGCATTACCTTTTTCCTGAATGTGCATGCCATGTTTGTGTAGGGACTGTAGTAACACTTGTCTACTGGGCAGTGAACATTTCCAGCTATTGCTGTTTTCTTTGATCCATGACAAGAAGTGTACTTCTGTTGTTTTACATGTTATATGTGCTTCCTCCCACCTTCCATTTTGTGGCCATGTGGATGTCTTCTGTTATGCTGCTATCATTTCCACCCTGTTCCATACTGACACCAACAGTGAACGTTATCACTACCCACCTTCTTACATTGTGGTGATGGACAGTAATGCTGTGCTCATCTTTTTCCTTTCACCTCCTTCCTTACCCATAATCATGCCTTGGCATATTTATTTATTTATTGTCATTTCATTACCGAGAAAGTCCGTCTGGGTAGAAAACTGTTTTCAGTGGAGGCCCGGGGAGAAAACTTTGAATTATTACAAAACATTTTAAGAACAATAATTTTACAATCTTCAAAAATAAAACAAAAACATTTGCAGTTTAGATAATTATAACAAATTAGATGCAACAGAAAAGCATTAGTTAAAAATTGATACAAGGTATATGACAATCATTTAATGTTTAGAAAAACTTTAGATGATTTGTAGAGAAAGTAAAGTAAGTTAGTCTAACATAAATAGGAATTGCAATATGAAGTGAGGAAAAACAGGTTTAAGGTATATTTAGAGAGAAAGCCAGGGAAGAGAATTAGACAGTAGTAAGTAAGTAAGTGAAGACGGGAGAGTAAGGAAGTATAAGGAATGAAAAGATACTTGCTCACATTTAGGGGTATAGTTTATCCTGGAGTTGAGCAAAAACAGAGCCAGATTTTAGCTAGAAGGTCTTTGAGTGGTTCTGAAAGATGGGAGGGAGGGTATAGACCTGATGGATCAGGTA
This sequence comes from Protopterus annectens, assembly GCF_019279795.1. Lineage (NCBI taxonomy): Eukaryota > Metazoa > Chordata > Ceratodontiformes > Protopteridae > Protopterus > Protopterus annectens. Next base: position 322,767,760 of record NC_056743.1, read on the forward strand.
AGGAGTTCCAGGCCTTAGCAACCTTATACAAGTACTGATAATGCCCAACAGATTTGTTAGGTTTGTGGACAGATAGGAGATTTTGGTCACTGGGTCACAGTGACCGACTGGGAACATAGTTGTATAGAATGTTTTAGTGCTGGACAGGCAGATGGATGCAGGATAATTTTATAGGTGGTAAGAAGTTGTGTATGTTAGTTGATGTGTCAATTCTAATTGATTTCGGCTTTTCAGTGCTATGCAGTCATGGATATCCACGGTGGTGCAGCGGTAGCATTGTTGCCTCTCAGCAAGAGGTTCTCCCGTTCGATTCTCGGCTGGAGTGCAGGGAGTGCCTTCTTTGTGGAGTCTGCATGTCCTCCCTGCGGTTGAGTGGTGTTCCAAAAGCATTGCGTGAATGGGCATGCCTTCGTTGAAGGTTGGGCGTCAAACTGGCAACTTGGCACCGTAAAAATCTACTGCCAATCATTAGCAGACCGGAGTTCTGCTGTGGCGACCCCTAACAAGGAAAAGCCGAAAGACAAACAACAAGTGCTATACAGTCATGGGTTCTTAAAGGAGTATGTGCTGCAAATTTAGCACCTTTGTTATAGCATTGTTCAAGTTTTAATTTTTGTGAAACCAGAAGGTTGGTAATGATGGGAACACAATAAAGAGGTGTGGGGAGGAGATAAGTAGTGGGAAGTGTAGCTTTAGTTGCATCAGTGAGAAAATATTTGGCTGTGTAAAGCATCCCTAATTTTTGATGAGTTTCTCTTATACAATTTTGTATATGCAGATCAAATGTATGATTATCATCCACTATCACACCTAATAGTTTGTTATGATAAGTGACTTCAATGGTTCTATTATCATGAGCGAGGACTTTAAATTTTGTTTTTTTGTTTTTTTCATGACAGAGGGATTTGGGGGGTAAAATAGTAGTTTGATCTTTTTTTGGGATGAGCATGAGTTGTGAGTTATGAAGCCAAGTTTCAGTGGCTGTTTTGTTTTTTCATGAGAGAAGGATTGGGGGGGGGAATAGTAGTTTGGCCTTTTTTGGGATGAGCATGAGTTGTGAGTTATGAAGCCAAGTTTCAGTGGCTGTTAAATCTATTGTTTCCCTTGTAGCATATCTTGCACCCATGGGACATTCACCCTTTATGCCTTTGTTTTATATTATCTGGCATAATTAGCCCCCAGCTGGACATTTATCTGTCATACCCTTGTGTTTTGTTACCTTAGCCAGTCTTCTATTTCTTCCTGTTCCCTATGCAGAGGTACATTACCAGTCTTCTTTCCTGATTTCATTATGGCTACACCCCATTTTAAAGTCTTCTTCATAAGTCCTACTCATGACTTGCTTGCAATAATGTGGTTTTCTGCAATATGTTGACAGTGTTACTGGGATAAAATAGGCCTTGTAATGCAGCAATTATAATAATGAAGCAACTTGGTGCAATGGTTTGTGAACTGCTGTTATAATTCATTGTGCAGCCACATCCACGGACCATTAGCATACTTGTCCCTCCCTATCCCTGGACTACTGGTACATGTACATACTGTTCCCATTTATGGGGCCCCTTGAAGCTCGTATGCTACATCTCTGTACTAATGAAACTTTAGGTAGTGCACCCTTGCTACTGGATAATGCACATCATCTCATTGCATCGTTCTCCATATTATTTTTGTGGTCTAAACCTCCCCATTACTGGTTGTTTTCCCTTCTGTGTCTGTTTCTCTTTACTGTTGTTCCTACTTTGTGTATTCATATCACTGTTGAATGTCTGCAGCTGCTATCCCCTTTCCCCTTCATCTTTCCTTCCCACACAATTTCATTGTTACCTTTCCCATATAAAATAGACACTTGACCCCCATAAAATGTCCCTTTTCCCCCTAAACTATCTTTCTTAAGGTTGTCCTTGTGTGTGTTGCAGTGTTTGTTCCTTTTATTTTTGCCTTTACAACCTCTCCCTTTCCTCTCTATGTGTGGCACTTTGCTTTATTGGCCTTCTCTGTCCTGCTGACAGTACTTGAGTTTCTGCTCTGAGAGACATCATTGTGCATGTGAGCATGTATATATCAGACATGTGACCTTACTGATTTGTCATGCTGGTCACACGACTGCTTGTAGAGCAGCCATATTTTTGCTGTTCAGTAGCATGACTGTAGCCAGTAATACGGCTGATAGTTCACTATGCAGCCTTTTTTCTGTATTCTGGAACTACTTACCCTAGCAACATCAGGCCACATTGAGCTACAACATCTTTGATATTTAACAATATGCTGCGGCACTGTGAATGTTTCTGAATACCCCTCCATAGACTTTGTTCTCTTTTCTATGTTTACACATTGTTCCTGATAGCTTAATGCATTTCATTATGTACAGAGCTATTTTATATCTTATTGAAAAAATGTCAATAAACTTGATGGGATAGTTCTGAGTTCTTTGTGTGACTTTGCTCAGTCTAATTTATCGTAGTAATGAAGTGTAGTTCCTGAAGCCCTGAAAAACAAGCAAACAAAAAAATATCAGTCTCTCATTCAATGTTGTTGTTTGTCTTTTGTCTTTTCCCGGTAAGGGGTCGCCACAGCGGAACTCCGGTCTGCTAATGATTGGCAGTAGATTTTTACGAAACGCTGAGGTGCCAGCTCGAATCTCAACCTTCAACGAAGGCACGCTCATTTACGCACGCATGTCTTTCGAACGCTACCCAACCACGGGGAGGACATGCAGACTCCACACAGAAGGCACTCCCAAGCCCAGCCAAGACTCGAACGGGAGAACCTCTTGCTGTGAGGTAACAATGCTACCGCTGTACCACCGCGGCAGTTATCAGTCTCTCATTCAATCATAGCTGCTAATTTTATTTTATGGAATATGATTAAGGATAGTGCATGGTAGATCCTTGTCTGTTCTAATACTATCCTTCTTAGTATTTTTGTTGATCCGTTCCATCTTCTATACTGTTCTAACAGTGACACTTCTTGCCTTAATTTCTTTATAGTTTTCTCTATTCAATACTTCCATGATGGTATTCGATTTCTCCCCTTCCTTTCCCTCACTACTCTGTGTTCTTGTGGTAGAACTTTCAGTTATTAATTTAGTTGCACAGTAATATATCCTGTTTACTTCTATTGTAGTGCACGGATCTATATGGACAGTCCTAATTACTGCGTGCGTTTGTTTTGACTTTTTGGGTTTTATTGACCTTCGGCATTCTATTTCTGTCATTGATCTTAATGTGTCCATCTATTTCTATTAAATCAAGCAACTCTCCTCTTAGCTCAATTTCTTCTAAACTGAGGGCACATTTTTTGTTTTCCATTTCCTGCAGGCATTCTATAGAAAGTTATATAGCATCTTCCTGTGGCATATTCTCTTCAATTTTATCCTGTGCCATCCGTTGCTCTGTTATATGGGAACTCACTAGCCTATCACTCCTCAACATTGACTGCATCAGAGTTACCACAGTTTCCTGTTATTTCCCTATCTGTCTAGCTTCAAGTGAATGTTTATACTGGTTTTCTGTGGAAGGCTCCAAAATATCTTCATATGGCATATGCTATCTTCTCAAAATAGTAACAGTAGTAGTGGCCCTAGATACAGTATCTGCACAATCATACACCCTCTTTAAAGCATGTCTAGTCATCTAAATCTGATTTGAAATTATAGGAGGACTTTAAGGATACCCTGAGGGATGCACTGTCGGAGATGCTAGGTGGGCAGATTGGTGTGACGAGGGAAATGATTTTTCTGAGCTATGATACAGAATCAGAATTGCCTAGGCATGGTAAGGCCTTGCTGTGTCTAATAATGGTAGCTGCCAAAAAAGCAATTACTAGAAAATGGAAATCAAAATCTAAACCAACTATACTAGAAGTAGTTAATATAGTAACAGAGATAAAACAACTGGAATTGTGATCTTTAGAAAAGGGTAGGAACAAACTGGGAATTGTGGGAACAATACATACAAGGGAGGAATGAGGTTTAAGAGGCGGCAGTACTTAAATGAGCTATGTAATGTTTGACTGAAAAAGATTGGGCAGATTATAAGTGATATATATAATGTTTGCAACTGGGAGTGTGTCAGTATGGTTTGTGATATAAAATGCTTGCAACTAGGATTGTGTTGGTGTGGGTTGTTCATAGGTAGGTACTAGGCTATTGGACCTAGGGCCTACACAAGCCTAGCCAAAAAGGTACCCTGGCTTTTGCCGCCCAAGAAAATTATTTTCCTGTGCCCCTGTTGAGCAGAGCCACAGAGGTGATCCCTGGGGTGAATTTCCTATTTTCCATCCAGTCATCAGGATTTTTCTTGAAGAGTGCTAATGAGGAGCTTTGTTTGATATAGATATGTAGTTTGTTCCCGAGTATGGGAAGTCTCTGGGTCAGGAATCTATCCCTCCAGGATGTTCTGTTTATTGTGGTGACAAGGTTTAGGTCCCTAGAGTATGTAGCTTGGAGGGATTGGGATTTCTTTAAGTGGAGCATGTCCAACAGCTCTGGGTTTGACATAGCTTTGTATGTTAGGCAGAGATCGCCTCTGAGTAGGCGATATGTGACAGAGCAAAGCTGGAGTTTTTTGAGACTGTCTGGGTAGGGCATCTGTTTGAGGCCAGTAATCCTCTTTGTAAGGTATTTCTGTGGCCTTTCCATTTGCTGTAGATGTCTTGTGAGGTACATACCAAAAGGGGCATTGTACTCTATAATGGGTGTAATGAGTGATGGGTAGAGGGGAACAATGACCTCTTTTTTCCTGGATGAGAAACCTTTTGTGATGAGGTGTGCCACGTAGAAGGACTTCCTGACTACTGTGGGGATGTAATTATCAAAGGAGAGACTACTGTCCGCCTGTGTCCCAAGGTATCTTATCACACTTTCAGTGTTAAGTAGACTATGGGTACAGAGTTTTTACCAAAGGGGATGTCAGTGCACTTTTTGGCATTGAGCTTGAGGCCATGGCTTTGACACCAGGCATCTGTCTCAGTGAGGCCCTTTTGTAGGATGTCCACATCATTAGGAGTTTCATTTATGGCTCCTAATTTGCAGTCATCTGCGAACTTCGTTAGCCAAAGACCTTGTGTGTTAGCCTGTACTTCAGGAAAATAGATACCAAACAGGAGAGGACCCAGGACTGAACCCTGTGGTACTCCACTTGTCACTGGTCTGAAGTCAGATTTGGAGTCTGCTACTTTCACAGGGTGGATTCTGTCAGTGAGCCAATTGGCAACCCATCTTGTGACATAGGGTTTTATACCTAGTTTAGTGAGTTTATCTATAATACCAGAGTGGGAGATAGTGTCAGTCAAACATCTTGGTGAGATCTAGATAGGCTGTGTGAACCACCTTACCCTCATCTATGGCTTTGGTGACTGCTTTAAAGAAGTCAGTCAGGTTTAGGAGACATGATCTGCCTTTTACAAACCTGAACTGGGGCTAACTGGGTGGTAGTTCCCCCTTTGTGGAGTGGGATAACCATCACTGTGTGCCATTCAGTGGGCACAAAGTCTGAGGTGAGGCTATGATTGAACATGGTGCTTAGGTGGGGTGCCAGTTCATTCTGTAATTCATGTAGAAAGTAGCCTTGGATGTTTTTAGGTCCCATGGATGCTGTGTTCTTGGCTTTGGAGAGTGTGGTTTTTACCTGTGCAGCTGTGATTACAGGAACTTTGCATTCTTCCGGTACAGATATGGACCCTTTAGCTGGGGGGGGGGGGGTAAAATTAGCACTGAACCAATCTGCCAGGATGTTGGCAATATCAGTTGGTTCTGTATATTTAATGACATTGTGCTGTAACTCAGAGCAGATATCAGTGTTGCCATTGAGATTCTTGACATAGCTATAGAATGCTTTGCAATTGTCTTTAGAATCAGTGGTGATTTTGTTTTCATAACTAGCTTTGGAGGATTTTATGAGGGATCTCAGCTTCTTACTGAGGCTGACCAGGGAGCTCTTGCAGTCATTGGATTTTACTCTTTTTTGCAACAGTTTCTTTCTTCTATTGTAGAGTTTGTTTATGGCAGAGGACCACCAGATTGGCTTCCCTTTTTGGAGGCTAACATCTTGGTTCTGTTAGGGATAGCACAATCCATGCACTTGTGTAAGTGCTTATAAAGTGCATTTGTGTAGGATTCAGCAGTCGTACCTCTATTGTCCATCTGCATGGGTGTCGTGAAGTTTGCCACTTCTGTCTTAAGAAGTGTGAATTTGGCTTTGGAGAAATTTTTTATGGTGGTTTCCCTAATTGGGGGGTGGGGGCAGGATGTGGATGTCTAGGCTGATTAGCTTGTGGGCGGATCTGAACAACAAGGAATTGATCTCTGGTGTGGAACACCGGTCACCCATGTTGATAATGACCAGGTCTAGGATACTGCTGCCCCTGGTGGGGGTGTGGATAAGTTGATCCAAGGCATTGGAATTTATGAATTCCAGAAAACTTTGAGCAAAAGAGTTGGTACATGAGTAGTTTTCCCAGTTAATGTTGGGGTAGTTGAAACTGCCCATTATTAGGGTGTTAGGTTGTACCCTAATATTTTCCAGTGTATCAAGAAATGAGGAGTGGGAATCATAGGGAATGGTGGGGGATCTGTAGCAAGTTATAATTTGGATTGCGGTCTTGTCCAGAGGTAGTTGCACTTGGATAATCTCGGATGCATTATGCTGAGCAACTAGCCTGTAGGTGAGGATATCCTTAATGAATATGGACATACCTCCACTCTTAGTGTTTTGGCCCAGGTTAGGTGGCCGAAAGGTGTGGAATGAATTATAGCCTGGTAATGCAGGGGTGCTCTCTGGAGCTTTGAACCAGGTCTCTGTCAGTGCACAGATGTCGATGTTCTCCATTTTAAGGAGTGCCTCGAGTGAATGCATTTTGAGGTTTAGACTTCTAGCATTGAGTAGCATTACCCTCAGATTTTGCTTTCTTGTACCTATTACAGTGGTGAATTTGTCATTTGAACCTTGCCTAAAAAAGGTACTATAGGGGTGGCAAGAGCCTTAACCAGTATCTGGAATACCAAGGATGACAGGCGCAGGCCATCTCTGGCAAAGCATTGTGGTCTGTCGATCATGTCATCCCAGGCAAACAGATACTGGATCCCCTTAGAATGACACCAGAAGCTTAGCCAATTGTTGAAGTCAATCATTTTGTCCTTGTACTGTGGTATCATTCTGGGTGATGGCAGGATGCTACTCAGGGTTAGGGTCATACCTGCCTGGGATACAAGACTGAAGAGCTCCTCCATTTCTCTTTTCATGTAGTCCAGGGAGGTACATCCCAGGTCCTTCATACCAACATGGACAATGACAGAGTCATATTTGTACTTGTGGAGTGACCTGAGTGCATGCATTATGTGGCAGATCCTGGCAACTGACAGGCAGCTGACAGTAACTTCCTCCTTGTTTAGCCTGGTGAGTGGATCATCAGTGTGCCTGACTATAGAGTCACCTATGTCTAGAGTGTTGGGTACGTTGTTATGCCTTATGGGCTGTGATTGAGTGGCACAATGAGTTTGTGGGCTATGTGTCCTTTGGATTGTGTTGGGGGGGTTGGAGGTTGCATGCGTTTCTGCTGTGGATGTCTCCGTTGCTTGAGCAGATTTTTATTGTGAGCCTCCATGAATGTAGGTGTGTGTTTTGTGTTTCTGTGTGTGTGTTTTGGTGGTGTAGGTTTTGAGGGACTCTGTGATGTGTGGTGTGGTGCAAGTGTTTACTTTCTCCTCTTGACTGTCTAGTCCATTCTTGGATGAGGAGAGCTTTGCTTCCAGTTTGGCTATATAAGTGCATCTCTCACAGGTTGTAGTGTTGGGTGGTAGGAGGAGAGGGTTGTCTTTGTACATGAGGCAATTGCTGCATTGCCCAGAGTCATCAGGTAGACAGGAGAAAACACTGGGAGCTGACCTTTAGACATGCCTGGATAGGTGCTTATTTATTAAATACTAAAAACTGTTTTCCTCTAGACAAGTGAGGAAAGTTGAGTGCTGTAGTAATTTGTAGCTTATGTACTGCATACAACAAGTTCTGAACAAATGCTGAGCTCAAAGAAACAGATCTGAGTGCTAAACTAAAAAACTGGCTAGTTCTAAGGGAAAATTTGAAGAGTAGACTTTATGGCAATGGGAATAGGTTAACCCTAGGTAAGCAGCGATGCATAAAGTGTATTTTTTTAATATAACAGTAGCAAATGAGCAAACTGATTTAAACAAATTAACCAATAAAAAGACCCCCATTCCAGCAGTCTTTGATCAGACAAGTTCTATCTGCACACTCCTGCCACTAGGGTGCAGGAGAACCTTCTCCAAAAAAGATGGTCTGGATTAGTGCTCAAGTTATACAAACAAAGCTAGATTCAGCAGGTCTGAATTTAGTCTATGCTACAGCAAACAAGGCATACCAATTTCAGAAAGAAACATTTCAAATAAGCAGGCACAATAAGCCTTTAACCAAAAACTCCCAGCTCAGAAGGGCGTAATCTATCCTCTCCTCCCACAAGAGTGAAGACCACACCTTCTTAATGTAAAATAACTGGCCTGAAGCCCAAGTGCTTAAACCAGAACTAATACACTTTTAGAATAACAGACACTAAGCCTTCAATCAGCAATTCTCAATTTAGAAGGATGTAAGCTACCTGTCCTGCCACAACAGTGTAGACCACAGACCTTCTTAATGTAAAACAACTGGTCTGAAGCCCAAGTACTTCAACCAAAGGCTTAGAATAACATTTACAATTTAATCAAGCTACTAACAAGCAGTAATAAATGCAGCAGAATAAATGCAATAAAGTAGGAAGAAACACAAATACAGTAAAAGGAGATGAATAAAGTGCAATTTTTTTATATAACAATAGAAAATGAGCAAACTGATTTAAACAAATTACCCAATTAACCAGAAAAAAGCTCAAAACGGAGCCCTGTTCCAGCAGTCTTCAATCAGACAAGTTCTAACTGCACACTTCTGCCACTAGGATGCAGGGGAACCTTCTCCAAAAAAGATGGCCTGGATTAGTGCTCACGTTATACAAACAAAGCTAGATTCAGCATGCCTCAATCTAGTCTATGCTACAGCAAACAAGGTGCACCAATTTCAGAAAGAATTAAGTTCAAATAAGCAAGCCCAATAATCCTTTAACCAAAAATTCCCAGCTCAGAAGGGCAGAATCTAACCTCTCCTCCCACAAGAGTGCAGACCACAAACCTTCTTAATGTAAAATAACTGGCCTGAAGCCCAAGTGCTTAAAACCAGAACTACTACACTTTTAGAATAACAGACACTGAGCCTTCAATCAGCAATTCCCAGTTTAGAAGGATGTAAGCTACCTGTCCTGCCGTAACAGTGCAGATCACAAACCTTCTTACTATAAAACAACTGGTCTGAAGCCCAAGTGCTTAAACCAAAAGGCTTAGAATAACAGTTACAATTTAATCAGGCTACTACCAAGCAGTAATAAATGCATCAGAATAAATACAATTGATTACTTTTAAGAAGAGGCAAAAGCAAAATAAAGTGCAATTTTTTTAGTAAAGTGCAAGGAGTGAGGAAGGAGGAGCAGAAGAAAAATTCAAGGTTAAGAACCTAAGTGGGTTGGCCTTCTCAAAAGTTCTTTCTCTATTAAGTAGAGTGAAGACCAGACTGGGAGAGGTGTCCCAGATCAAATTTACAGTAGGATGGGCAACTGCAAAGCCACCAACTATAACAACTCTACAAAAATAGGATGGGAGGGAGGGGGACAAAAAACAGTTTCAGGACAGATGACAAACATAAAACAATGCCAGAAAATATATAAAATAATTCAGTCAGGCAAACAATAATTCAGTCAGGCAAAATTAAGACAATGCAGAACTCTGAAAGGTTAAAATGCCAAGAAATATACTTATCAATCAGCGATATATTTCCAGATTGTTTGAGAATCACACCAGCCAGAACACCAGGAGTTTATGACAGTGTATGCAATAATTTACAAACAGAAACTATTTTTAAATCAGCAAGCCTTGAAGCAATCAGATACCACAAAAGCTGTTAGACCAGTTTTTTAAACTCCTCCTCATAAATAGAGGGGAAACAGTTTCAGGACCGATGAGAAACATAAAAGAATGCCAGAAAATATATAAAATAATTCAGTCAGGCAAACAATAATTCAGTCAGGAAAAATTAAGCCAATGCAGAACTCTGAAAGGATAAAATGCCAAGAAATATACTTATCAATCAGTGATATATTTCCAGATTGATTGAGAATCACACCAGCCAGAACACCAGGAGTTTCCAACGGTGTATGTTTTAATTTGTATAAATGTATGATTAGCTATGTAGTAAGTGATGGTTTAATAAAGATGTTTCTTATTTAAAAAAAGGCAGGAACTGAATAATTTATGTAATGTTGCTTAGGCTATATGATGTATAGCAATATATGTGAAGTAAAATGTCTGTTATGTTAATTATAGTATGATTACTTTAATATGAATGTAAATTTGCTTATGTCAGAAGTGATAATTGAATAAAGGTGTTTGGGGAAAAAAAAGGAAAGTAATTGTAGGATTCAGACTGGACCTACCTACTGAGGAAATGTGGCTGAAAAATCCCCACAAGCTGACAGAATCAATTGGAAGAAGGACATTTTCTCATGAAATCTGTTTACTACCTTGTCTACTTACCTGCAAGGGTAGGATTAGTATTACTAAATGTTCTGCCCTTTATGGGGTTACTGCAGGTAGCATTTAACACATCTTATAAAGGCTGTCACAATGGGAAGAAAGGACATAGCACAAAGTAAATCCACTTGCAGTGCATATCATATCATCTCCTCAGTTTAAGGGGATTATCTACTTGTTCCTACAAAAGTACATCATTCATTCTACAAAAATACATCACTCATCCCGGAACTAGTATTAAAAAGGAAAAAGCCTGTAATGGAGTTGTACAGAACAAACTTTTCTCTGAAGTAGAGTCTTGGGTTTAAAAGTCAGACAAAGAAGAAGCACTGTGTCTGTGCCAGAGTCCACTGATATATTTTCTTCAGGAATGATTTCTGCTCTCCAGGATAGAAAGCTTACAATAAACACCTAGCTAAGGTAAGAAAACCATCCTTATGTACAGACAAAATGTCTTTGGATGAGCAATGCATGACCTTTTCTTTTTTATAGGGGCATTCCTGGAAGAGAACTGATTGAGAGATGACACTTCATCTCCAGGCATGAGGTCTTTTTCTGTGGTCCCTCTGAGAAGAATCTCTCAGAGAAGATCTGAAACCCAAAGAAGCTGGCTGTCCCATGCCCAGATTGGACACTGGAACAGCCACAGAGGACCTAGTTAACCCCCAGTCAATGGTGACAGAAAGGACTACACCAAAAGAACCAAAAGAAACCAGTGAGTGGTCAGAGGAACAAACAATAAATGGTCACTGCAGAGTCACCCACCAGTGGCTGGCACACTGCCTGTGCCCACAATGTCGGCAAGGTCTTCTATTCTATTTTTTGGGGGGTTATTGATGACCTGGGTGTGTGAGGCCTGTGAGACAGTTCAGACTGACCAAAGCACATGAAGGTCAAAGAGATGTTAGCTGTGTCTTCATGATTTTTGATCTCTGAGGACCATTAAAGTTGATTACAGCCTATATATCACAATGACGTGGTACTTAAATGGGTGGGCACCAGATCTTACCCCCCCCCACTCCGGGGAAGATTGGCTATGATGACTTGGGACTTATATCTACAGCATTGTATAACCCTCCAAGGAACTGACATTCTGTCAGAGCAAAATGTAGTAGCAGACAAGCTGAGAAAAACCAGGAAAGTAAATGAAGGGATCTTTCTGGAATGGATCCTGTTGTGGGGAACACCTCATATAGATCTGTCTACCTCCTTTAAAAACAAACAACTAGGTAAATTCTCCTCCTGGACTCCTTGCAGGCAGAACTCAAAAACATATTCATTTTCAGTCTCATGGTTGGGAATCTACCTGTGTGCATTTCTACCCTTTCCACTGATATCCAGGGTCATTCTAAAGATTTAGAAGGACTCTCCAAATGTATTGCAGTGACTCCCTTTTGGCCCAGACAATACTGCTTCTACTTTCTTATGGAATTGTCCAGAGGCAATTACCACAAGCTTCCTCACAGATTGGATATACTTGCACAAGACAAGTGGAGTTTGAGACACTCCAGTCTCAAACAACTTCATTTAACTGCCAGGATGACTAATTTCTAATACCTTTTAGGCACCTTTTTAGAAGGACGTACAACAGGTAATAAGGAGGCAAAAAATCCCTCTACTAGAAAATCTTATGTTAACCATTGGAAATGAGTTTCTCATTGCTGCCTCTCCTATAACCAGGGCCCTTTATGGTATTATTATTACCATTGTTCTCAAACATTTGTGTGAGTTACTGTTCTATGGCCTGTGTACATCTTTGGCAAGGGGTATTTGTCAGCCATTTCAGTTTGCCCTTGGATCCTCCCCTTCATTTCAGACTTAACTCAGTCTGTTCTTCAAAGAAGTTTTTCTGTTGAAACGTAAGCTAACCTGTTATTCAGGCGAAACGTAATTGAGGTCTTTACTTTTGGCTGGAAAGTTAATTCTGTCTGTGTTTGAACCAGATATTCTGGCTGCAACTGGCTCACTTTTGGTAGACTAATGGGTTTATTGCTCTGACATCTGCAAGGGAGGATCTGTTCATGGTGGGTTAACCCTTTTTCTTTTCCATGCTTATAGTGTTAGCTGTAGAACAAAGTCCCCATTATATGTCCTTACCACTTTCAGAGTCTACCTTGAATCTTACCATCTTTCTCCCTCAATTTGAATGGGGAGACAGAGTGTATATACTTTGGTAATGCCTTTGCAACTCCAGTATTATCTTGTTAGTACCGAGTTCTGTAGGGAAGCTTTACAGTTGTGGAATTGCTTGGATGGGAGTGGAAAAGGACAACTTGTATAAATTCAGACAATTCCAGTTAACTGTGCCTTACTTTCTTTTCTCGTTATGCCCACTGTTGTAAAAAAATGTCCAGGTATAATTAAGGCACATTCTAAAAGAGCCTTGTTTTCTTTGATGGCATATTGAAAAGGGTGCGGACACTAGTAGCACTCTAGAGGCATCTAAAAGATACTCAGTCCATACTTTTGCAAAGTATTACAAACTGGATGCCTTTTCCATGTGCAGAACTATTTTAGCTTGGACCATTTTCCAGGGGTCCCTGGATCTACAATCTTCACCCTGTTTTGAACATCAACCCATATTGCCTAAAAGTTCATGCAGCAGTAAAAATAATGAACAAAGTGCAGTTGTGTAAGTTGGATTTACTCTGTTCCCCTTTTTTTATTGGATTTCCAGTAGCTGGTGAATTTTCTGTGCTCTGTTTCTGCCACTGTGTATTTTGTGACTTTTCTAATATTGTGGCCTTAACTTTTAGTGGTAACCTCACATGTTTATGGTCTGCTGTAACAGCACTAATACAAAGCCTTACACTATGAATAGTCTAGTGTTTCAGATTTCATTCAGCATGGCACTTGGTGTAACTTAATTTGTGCACTGTGAGAATGAATGGTCTTCCTGTAAGTGGCCTGTGGGAAACTGTTATGAATAATTGCTTTCCGAATAGGTGCAGGTCAGATCAAATTTCCCAAGGGGAGTATTGGCTATCTGTTACGAGAGAAATGTCAATTGTTCATTTTAGTTAAAGCTATCAGGAGAGTCTGATATTACATTAATAATACATCTGTGTATGTTACTGAATGAACGTATATTTTCCTTTTATTTATTTTTCCCAGTGATTGTGAGCTGATAGGACATACACATGTAAGGATTTATTAAAATATAGCCCTTTACAGTACATTCTTACAGTATGATGCTTTCAGAACAAGGTTAAATACAGAAATCTGTGAACTGAAATTAGAACCATCAAATCTATAATAAAAGGCAAACTAGAGTACTCATACAAAATTTAGACAGTGATAAAATAATTAATGGAAGATGACCAGCATCAGTGAATAAAAATAACCTACTGTATTCACAAATACAGTGAACACACTTGTAACGGAGTTGTGCTATGTAAGTGGTCCTCAGTGGTTCAGTAATGAGATTCATAGAATTAACATACTGCCGCTCCACTGCATACACAACACAGATATGGTTTTAGAAACGGACAGAGTAATTCTCATTGGGTGTTTACATACAAGGCATCTGTGCTTAGATACATTTTTGGAAATTTTTTCTTTGAAGAAAACTTGCTCTGTGGCTGTAGTTTGATGTGAGAAAGTACAGCAATGTATACAATGGACATAAAGCTTTGTGTATATAGGGACATCTGCTTAAATGGGGAAAGGAATCATGAGAAAGGAAAGAGTAGGTGGTAAAAATGGACATGGGAGGTGATGAAAGACAGAAAAAGCCACCCGAGTATCAGTGAAGCAACAAATTTAAAAATATGCAAAATGTAAACAAAGAATAGCTTTATGGATAGCACAAAGTTCATGAGTTTTTGTGATATTTATTTACTTGCACATTTGTTTACAGGTGAGAAGTCTAAGAAAGGACCTTTATTCAGTCATGCCCTGGTTAGATGTAAAAATCAAACTGAAGTACAGCAGTACTGAAAGAATATTAGTAACTAAACTGTAGATATTGCTGGTTACAGAACATTGCATTATGCATGTTATCAAATATATGTATAGTTTAGCATTGATGAGGTTTTATTGGGTGGATCTTTGAGTCATTAGATAAGGAGAAGGAGCAATGAGGAATGAAAGACAGCCAAAGGTTGTTCTTCTTTCGGCTTTTCCCGGTTAGGAGTCGCCACAGTAGAACTCCGGTCCGTTAATGATTGGCAGTAGATATTTACTGTGCCGAGGTGCCAGCTCGACGCCCAACCTTCAACGAAGGCACGCCCGTTCTACGTATGTCTTTCGAATGCCACTCGACCATAGAGAAGACATGCACACTCCACACAGAAGGCGCTCCAGCCGAAAATCGAATGGGAAGACCTCTTGCTGTGAGGCGACAATGCTACTGCTGCACCACCACGGCTTAGAAAGACAACCAAAGGTAAAGAAGCTTATTCCAGTGATGTGATCACATGACCCAGAAAGGCTTGCTACCATTAATATGCTTATGTTAAAGGAAAAGTCCGCACTCTCATACAGTTTAACTCAATCGTTAGATTTCTTCTCTCTACAATATAGCTCCAAGATTGTGTAGGTACCAGAAACCTACTTGTACATTTTAAAATTTTTATTTCCTTGCATTGGAGTCAAAGGATGGGAAAGCCCACCTACATTTTTTTAAAACTCAGCTTCTCACATACTTTGCAGAAAATTTTGTCTCCATCTGCATGACATATCATAGGCAGAGTTAAATCTGTAGATTACCCTGTCAGGTACTGCTGTCAATCTTAGATGGGCAATTTATCCTGCTAATGTCAGGAACACAGCAGCTGATATAAAAAAGACAGAAAGCTGTGGAGCTGTTTTCTACTGTTTTTATTGCAGAGGGTAGGAGAACTTAACACTCCCCTTCCACAGCAAAACAAAGCAATTAGATCAGTCAGGGATTTAAATTTATTTATTTTACTTATTTATTTAACATTTGTTAACCGGGAAAGTCCGACTTGGAACAAAGCCAATTTTCAGTGGAGGCCTGGGGAGAAAGGCTCCAGATCCATGTCTTTGTAATGTGGGAGGAAACCCACACGAACGCAGGGAGGACATGCAGACTCCACACAGAAGGCACCCCAGCCAAGAATCAAACCAGAAAACCTCTTGCTGTGAGGCGACAACACTACCGCTGCACCACTGCGCCATCCTAATATAATATAAAGGCAGTTGCCACCTCTTCTGACAAATTTACATAAGCAGCAACACAGTATTGAGATGCTTAGCTTTAAATGTTATTTATAATAGTTTATATGTTAAGATAACTTATATGTAGTATCAAAGATTTCTGTGACACTTGAAAAGTAGGAAAATATTTTTTTCTTGTATCAATGCATTTACCATTTTCAAGCCCCCCTCCCCTGCACACACAAACAGGCCAGAACTGCAATTAGAGAGTCTTCATAAAAGGTCTTTTATGCTTTTTTGTGACATCCTTCCGGAGGGGGATGCATATCTGGTACATGCATAGCCATTGTAAGAGATTCCCACTGACTTAGGGTGCAACCATAATATACAGCTGAATTTACTGTAACATACATTTACTATGTGCCCTTGCATTAAAAACAGTAAGAAAAGGAAATCAGAAGTACTTAACTGTGTTTAAATGCACACACACACACGCTTTTGTACATGTACTTTATACACATACACATGTACAGAAACACACACACACACACATATATATATATATATATATATATATATATATATATATATATATATATATGTATATGTGCATGTGTGTGTATGTGCAATATGTGTGCATACAATTAATTATTTATAATAAACAACATAGTACAGTTAAGCATTATTAATGTATACATTAATATGCTGCTCACTGATTTACTTGGTCTCTGTCACACATTGGCTATGTGTTGCACATGCAGTCTTGGTCAATGTCTTTATGTCGGCATTTTTTTCTTTGTATTACTAAGTGCATTTAATAATTGTTATTATCTTTGCCAGTGTAGCCTAAGTTGTGGCTGAAAAGGGTCCTGGAACCAGTTCACATTCCTGGTTACCAAAATATAAATAAATATGAAATAAAAAAAGGAGGGTGAACATGACATAAATAATTAAGGAACTAGTAAAGTGCATTTTAATTCTGCATCTTTCATGAGAAAGAAAAAAAAAAACTTCTCACTGAAGGCACTGGGAAGTAGCAGGCAGACTAAGTTTGGAGTCCTACTACTTGTCACTTGTAAATGTACAGCAAGGATAATTTACTGCAGTGAAAGTTTTCACACCTCAGCGTGAGAGTGTTGGGGGGAGGGTTTGTCAAAATTTTTAGAACTACAAAAGACTCCTCTTACAAAAACCTGTTATTTATCTACTTTTTTTGCTGCAAGTAGCTAACAGCTATTAAATTATAGAACAAGCTCTGGCAGACACATAAATGAGGTTCAGTCAGGTAAACATAGAAGCAGCTCTGTTACAGAAAGTGTGTTTAGATGACAGTCCTCCCATTCAATCTTAATGGCATGAGAAAAGTACAGTTGTGTACACTTACCATAAATGTAGATGTTCGAGTGTGTTCGCTGTTGCAGTCATCACGTTTGGGTTACCTGCTTGCAGTAGCCCTCAGATTAACAAAGTCTTGGGTCCTGCATCAGTTGCTGTCCCTTCTTACGTGATGTCAGGTTGTCAGGGGTATAAAACATGCAGCCGACGCCATTACATCAGTTTTTCTTGCCCCAGATGTCAGGTGCTCCCCTAATGGGAAGCAATTATATCTATAAATAAGCAAGGATATTCCTCCAACAATAAAGCAAATACACCAAAAAGCTTTTTGAGCATAGTAAAGGAGAGTAGAGGTATAGCCAAAAGAAGTAATGGGGCTGGAGGGAGGGTAACCAGGACTGCAACAGTGAATACACTCGAACATCTACTTTTATGGTAAGTGTACACAACTGTACTATGTTCTTCATGTTTCACTGCTGCAGTCATCACATTTGGGTGGATTCCCAAAGCTAAGGATGGGAGGAGGAATTTAGATAGCTTTAAGACCAGCTATAAGGCCCTGCAAGACTGCAGTGGCAAAGCCAGCTCTGGATTTAGAGAAAATTGGCAGATGGTAATGCTTGATGAAGGTATGTACAGAACTCCAGGTAGCAGCTTCTAGAATGTCCCTGGTAGGGATGCCTCTGAGAAAGGCTGTAGAGGTAGATGCAGCCCTGGTTGAGTGGGGTCTGATCCCCTGTGGGATAGGTTTTCCATGGTGCTTGTAGCAGAAATAAAGGTAATGGCCTATCCATTTGGAAATGGTTTGCTTTGAAATAGCCTTCCCCTCTGCCCCTGCAGCAAATGCTACCAGCGGTTGTTCAGATTTCCTTTGAGGTTTAATCCTGTCCAAGTAGAATCTAAGTTGTTTGTGCACATCTAAGGAGTGCAGTATCCGTTCCCTTTTGTTCTGTGGATTAAGAAAGAAGGTTGGCAAATAAATGGGACTGATTGAGGGCCACACTGGATACCACCTTGGGCATGAAGGAGGGATTGGTCCTGAGGGACACCTTGTCCGCATGAAAGATGATGAAAGGCTCCACTGCCATAAGGGCCTGTAATTCAGATACCCTTCTTGCTGAAGTGATTGCTAAAAGGAAAGCTGTTTTCCAAGAAAGGAATTTTAATTCTGCAGTAGCAGCTGGATCAAAAGGAGGAAGAGTGAGTTTCTCCAGAACAAAGTTAAGGTCCCAGGCTGGAGTTGGAGTTCTCATGGGTGGTCATAAATTTCTGGCCCCTCTGAGGAACTGCTTGAACAGTGGATGAGAGAAGAGGGGAGATTCTGTGTTATAATGAGCTAAAATAGCTGAGGCATGGATTTTGATGGAGGAGAAAGACAGGCCCTTGTGAAGCATCTCAGTTAAGTATTGTAAAATCTGATGTAAACTGGGTACTGCTGTGCTCATCCATTGAGATTGGTTCCAGGCACAGAATCTTTTCCATTTTTCAGCATAAGATTTTCTAGTACTAGGCCACCTTACCTCTAAAATGATATCCCTCACTGGTTTACTGAGGGATGGTAAAGGAGAAGTTAGGTAATTAGCCAGGCTGCTAGGTTCAGTTTGTGAAGCTGAGGGTGCAGGATCTGGTTCTCCTGCTGAGACAATAGGGTAGGAGTCTGAGGCAGGTGCCATGGGGCCAACAGTGGCACACTGTGCAAGAGGGAGTACCAGTGTTGGTGTGGCCAGTCTGGTGCAATTAAAATTGTCCTTGGTTTGTCTTGTTTGATCTTTAGTAGTACTTTGGAGAGCAGAGGCAGAGGAGGAAAGGCATAAACTGATAGGTTTTTCCAGCTGAAGGACAGAGCATCCACTTTCCAGGCTTGCTTGTGGGGAGTCCTTGTGCAAAATTTGTCCAATTGATAGTTCTGGGGAAGGCAAACAGGTCTATATCTGGGCTCCCCCATTTGCTTGTCAACATGTTGAAAATCCTTGGTTCGAGTTTCCACTCGTGTGGGTCCATGAGGTTTCTGCTTAGTTCATCTGCCAGTGTGTTTAGTTTTCCTGGCAGAAATTGAGCTTCTAGATTGACTTGGTAGCTCAGAGCTGTGTTCCACAATGCCATTGCTAGTCTGCAGAGGGGGTAAGAATGTGTACCCCACTGCTTGTTTATGTACCAGATAACAGTGGTGCTGTCCATATTTACCATTAATTGTCCTGGAAGAATGTGGTCCTTGAAGGCTGTCAGTGCTTTCTGTACAGCTAACATTTCTTTTTGATTGATATACAGGTCCATTTGCCCTGAATGCACTTCCCTGCCAGTTGAGCCCCCCATGCATAATCTGATGCATCTGCTGTTAGGGTTTGGGTGGCAGGGGGTAGTGCGAATGGTAGTCCCTTGTTTTGGTGCCAGGCCTCTGCCCACCATAGGAACTCTAGGCATAGGCAAGGTATGATAGGAATTGCTTCTAGATCCTGAGAATGTTGACACTATAGGCTTTTTAGATACCATTGTAGTTTGCTCATATGCAGTCTTGCATATGGAATTAGAAGAATGCAGGAAGCCATGAACCCTAATGCTTGTAGTATTTGCCTTGCAGATAGCAGGGTTTTTGTGGCCACTTGTTTGAAGTAGTTTGTCAAATGAATTTGTTTTTCTAGCATGAGGAAAGCCATCTGGGAAGTTGTATTCAAGCTTGCTCCCAGGAATATAATTTGTTGACAGGGTACCAGGTGTGATTTCTTTTTGTTTATGGTGTACCCCAGACAAGTTAGCACCCTTTGTACAAAGGCTAGATGAAAGTATGTCCTGGCTTTCTGCCTGAATTAGACAATCATCCAGGTATGGGCATATTTGAATATTTCTTTGCCTGCAAAATGCAATGACTGGAGCTAGGCACTTTGTGAATACCCTGGGTGCAGTAGATAAGCCAAAACGCAGTGCAGAGAACTGATAGTGCGTGTAGCCTGCTTTGAAGCATGGGTATCTTCTGCAAGATTCCCTGATTGAGATGTACAGATATGCTTCCTTTAAATCTAGTGTTGCCAACCAGGCATCTTTGCCTAGCATAGGAAGCAACTGGTGAAGAGTCAGCATCTTGAATTTTGTAATCACCAAAAAGGTGTTTAGAGTAGACAGGTCCAGGATAGGACGTCATGAATTGTCCTTTCTGGGTACCAGGAAAAGTCTTGAGTAGAAACCTTGTCCCTTTTCCTCTTCTAGTACCAATTGAATACCCCCCAATGCTTAAGAGAGAAAGTACTTGCTTTTGGGCCTCTGCCTTCTGATTTGGGGGTAGATCTGGCCACCCGCTTGGCATTGGCAATGTGAGGAAGTGAAATCTGTATCCCTGGGACACTATATTTAAAACCCATTTGTCCTGGGTAATGAATTCCCAGTTCTTTGCATGAAGAGCAATCTTTCCCCCCAAAGGGGCAGTCAGTTGAGAAGTGCTTGGAAGTTTTAAAAATAGTGACTCGACTCAAACAAAAACAAACTTGTAAAGATACAAGAAATAGCCACCTCCTGTTCTGAGTGCCTGGCTTCCGCTGGAACAGGAGGTGGCTATTTCTTGTATCTTTACAAGTTTTAAAAATAAGTCATTTTAAAAATAAGTCATTGAGACAGTTTACCATAGGGGAGTTTTATTAGTCCCAGATTTGGAAGTAGAACCCCCCCCCCACACACACACACTGCTTAGTCCTGTGTGTACCCTGGGACTGAAGCCTGGGAGCTCTGCTGGATCTGGGTTTGGACTGAGAAGGTCTGGAAGAGGCAGGAAAGGACCAATTCTTGGAAGGCAAATGCTTACTAAACCTTGGAGGTTGTACTTGTAAAAAATCTTTGACAGTTTGCATAGATTTAGCTTTTTCCTCCATCTTTTTAAGAACTTCTTATGCCTTGTTGCCAAACAGGCGGTCCTGGTTTAAGGGAACATCCAGTAATTTTGCTTTAACATGATCTGGCAAGGATTGCTCCTTAAGCCAAGCATGCTTAAGTACAGACCCAGTTACTGCAGCCCTGCAAGATGCCTCTAGTGAATCAAAACCACATTGCAAAGTATGTTTTCCAACTTGTTCAGCTGAATGCAGTAAATCCTGTAAATCCTTATTTTCAGCACAATCAGGAATCAACATCATTTTCTGTTTAAGCAATCCAGTAATATGTTGCTGATACTTTAACATACGAAACTGGCAGTTTAAGGCCCTAATGGCCAAAGTTGCAGAAGTGTATACCTTTTTACCCATCTATCCAGTGCCCTGGAGTCTCTATCAGAGGGGTTGGATTTTTGGCAGTAGTAGCTTTAATGCCCTTGGGTCCCTGTGAAATGGTCTGAGGATCCACAGTAGGATTTTTAAAAAGGAACTAGTGAGAGTCAGGGACCCTGTAATATCTATCAGGTTTTCTGAGAGCAGGAGGTAAGGAATCAGGGGCCAAGCTAGATTCTGAAAAGGCATCATCAACAATGTCCAGCACAGGAGGGATAGCTAAAGGCCTGTGATGGGGCAGGAGTAAGAAAACCCTAAGCCTGTTTTTAGAATCAGAGTAATCCTGACTTTCCCAATGAAAATGCTCCCTGAGAGTATGCAAGGTTTCACCAAAAGAGAAATCCTCTGGGGGGAAGCAGAGGGAATAGAGTCCTCAGCATCAGAATCCTCATAGGTAGACAAGGGTGAATCCTGGTTATCAGAGGAAACAGAAAATTCAGAATCCTGGTCAGAAGTATCATAAGCAAACTCAGTCCTAGGTCTCTTAGAGGGGGAAGGCTGTCTTCCCCTGATTAAAGTAATAAGGTCTTCAGCCATTCTTATCATTTGTTTTTTAGGCATAGAGGCCTGACCATGCAGTCTGGGTGTCAGTTTTCTAGGCATGGTTCGAGTTTTAGGCCTTGAAGAAGAAGATGGCATTGGTTTAATATGCAAGTCAGTAGGCCTGAATACACCCTCAGAAGCTGGTGCCTGCACAGCGGCTCCGGACCCATCTTAGGTAGAGACATCTGCAGGTTCCACAGTTGAAGCATCTCGCGGCATACTGGACTACAAATGGATCTCAGTAGAGGCCTGCGAATCTGAAGTAGCGGGTATCAGGGGCTGTGAAAGTGCCTCACTGAGTACCGGCGAACTGGCGACTGGCTTAGGAGAAGCGTCGTCGGCAGCTTTGGACCTAGGCGTCCTGTCTATGTCTATATATTTTTGTTTTTTTGGAATGTCGGTAGTCGTATGGCTTACTGAAGACATTTCAGGATAATTGAACCGAGCACCAAAATATTTAGAAGCGAAAATATACCGATGACGGATAGTTCGTGGTTTAAATAAGGCACAAAACTGACAGTGAGGTACGTCGTGGTCAGGGCCTAGGCAAGGAATACAGTACAAATGAAAATCTTTATGAGGTATTTGCTCTCCACAAGTAATGCAATTATTTACTTTTACTGACATCGGTTTAGAGCAAGAAAAAGTTTCCCCAATGGGGTACTTAGCTTTTAGTTGAAGACTTTGGTTCTGAAACTCGAAAATGAAAATTTCAGGATTCGGCCGACCAGCACATGCGAACTGCTTCTGCTTCTGGCACCGCACGTCAGGAAAGACTGATGTAATGGCATCAGCTGCATGTTTTATACCCCTGACGGTTTGACGTCATGGAAGAAGGGACAGCAACCGATGCAGGACCCAAGACTTTGTTAATCAGGCCGACTGAGGGCTACTGCAAGCAGATAACCCAAATGTGATGACTGCAACAGTGAAACACGAAGAACATCAGCACTACTTCCTTATGTCTAGCATCAGTCGTATAAAGAGCACTTGAAATGTATTCTGGGAAGAAGAAATGAAAGAAGAAAACAAGATCATGTTACCAAGGCAGGCCCCATCATCCACCATTTTGAGAGAAATACATTAAAACTGTAAAAGAAGCACTTGGAGTAATTTTGAGGCATTAAAATAGCTCAAAAACAAAGATACAATGAAAAAAATATGTTTTTTGATTTCTAAGGTGTAGTTTTCCTTTAAAAGAGATGGAGAGTATGTAAGATGAAAGAGAAGGTAATTGGCAAAGCACAGCAGTAGTTTAGATTTAGCAGCTTGTAGATAAAGATCTGTAACTGAAGTCTCAAATGCAACAGTATTGTGTTGTATACGTGTAGGACTTTAGTTCCCTGTAGCTGTTGGAACAGACTGCCTATTGTTTAGCTCCTAGATAAATGTTCCGATTAAACCTGTATGGGATCCATCAGTTCATAGCTGTAAATAATACAGTAGTGGTAATAAAATCTAAACAGACACAAATCTATTTTTTGATATTGTACAGGAAGGATGACGCATCTATCCCTCGCTATACTCCATGATTATGCAAGGGCTGATTCCGAAATGTTTCAGCCAATGTTGCCATAATCAGTGAGCGTGCTTTGTAAGTGTTGTGTGTTAAGAGATTGGGTACAACTGCATTTTTCACCATCAGAAACTGCTGTGTTATGGGCAGGCCATCTCTAGTTATGACAAGAGTGTTTCTGTCCCACCATCAGGAACTGCTGTGTTATGGGCAGGCCATCTCTAGTTATGACAGAGTATTTCTGTGCACTGTAATTCATTGGGGGTAATGTGGAGTTGCATCCTTTTGTGGTTTTTAATATTCTAGGGTGTCTCAGTCCAAGTAATAATTCTTTCCTTAACTATGTTATTCTAAGAAACGCATTGTGTGGACTTTGGGCATCAGGCTGCAGTAATTTGCATGGCATATGAACCTATGCTTGCAACTGTACCTATGTAAAATCCCTAACCCTACTCTGCAATGCAGTCCTTGATTCATAGTTTTGTGATTTGCAGACTATGCTGTAGATTCCTTGGTTGCAATCTTACTGCATGCATTAACTCTCCCAGGTGTGCAGTTGTGTATGTTGTGCTCCATTGCACAGGGGTCCTGTTTGGAATCTCACAGAACTTTGGTATATGATTTGGACCATGTACCAGCCTTGTGTAATCACACACAATATTTATGATTCCCACAAAATGCTGAGCAGCAAAGTTTGTTAATTCAGTACATAACATGATTGTGACACAAACTAAGGCAAAGTGCATTTATTTTTTAACACCTAGTCCAAGGTAACTTTGTAACCTACTTCACTCTTTACACTGCCTCTGGATACTCAATTGTACTCTGCTTACCCCTCGGTATGCAGAAACTGGTACTAGTAAGATTAATATAACTTCCAGTATTTATGTAAACTATCAATGAACTTTAAAGTACCTCATATATCATATAGTAAGAAGACTTATATAATCCTTTATACTCATCCTTCTTAGTATTGTACTTCTTCTAGACTCCTTTTTTGTATTCTAATTTCCTCCTACTTTATTTGTTATACATCTGTATATTTTATTTTGTGCTATGTTTGGAGCTTTTCTCCCCGGGCCTCTACTGAAAATGGAAAATATATCCAGTTAGACTAGCCCAGCCAACAAATGTAAAATAAAAAAAAATAAAATAAATATTACTATGAGGAAAGAAGGCATTTTAAATCAGAATATTTTAAATCTACAAATATTTATCCTATATGAAAGTCTTCTAAATGGATAACTGCAAAAACTTGGTACACAACATATCACAGAAGACTGCTAACAGAATAGTTTTGTGGATACACCGCAAACTACAGATTAGCTGCTTCCTTTATAGCTGGGTTTGATTCCCACACCTTGCACTTACATGCATTTCTTTTCATCAGACCAAGCTGGTTGAATCAGCCATAGCTGTCATTTATGTTTTGGTCATTTAAGTGACACACACAAATAGGTATAACTTTGCATATGAATTATATAAACATGTAACATATTACATGAACTAAACTTAACTAAACACTTCCTCCATATTGTAGCCCTCTTTATCTCAAGCTCAGTTTGACTCTGTTCACCACTGTATCCTATGAGCATCTATTCTTTAAGTATTTATGAAGTATCTCATTGGTAACCACTGGAAATGTTGGGCCTCATCTGTAGTATCTACATGCTGGTATGCAATATTTACAGAGTAGTATTTTATGTATAATCCACTTAGTATCATTTTTGTATACTAACTGCAATTGTCAGTGCTGAATTTTTTGTTCTAGAACTTCTTCCGCATTGCTATGATTGCCTATATCTTTCATTAATTGCTACTATAAACACTTGCTGCATGTATGTTGCATGTACCTGGGCTTAGCCTGAACTTGGTCAGTCTTGATCAGTGGTCTACCCCGGTAAACAAACATATTATACCCTCTGCCTGCTGGTTCAGATAATAGATGTCAGTTGATTATCTTTTACAACGGCTTCCTTTGCATGTTTCGTGACCATTCCAGCAGTATGCTGTATTTCATTGTGTTTCCATAAAAATGATGTAGTGTAAGCCCATATTTTAATTTATGAATCATTCATGAATACAGTGCTAAATCATAAAGAATGTAATTTTCACAGGCCTTGCACTTATTTCATTTTTTGTATCTGTACAAAACTTTTAAGGCCATAACTTCATGCTTTGTCCACTGTTCTACTTTATAACCATCCTCTTGAGCACTTAATTCAATGCAATGTTATTCCAAAAATAAATTATTACATTGTTTCATGCCATATTTATTTGGACTAAATTAAGGAGAGGTATTTCCTGCCAGTGTTATGCTGAGGATAGTCATTTGTACCTTTTCTTTTCTCCAGAGAGAGTATATTGGATTTGTGCCTTTGGAGAACTGATTGGGTTTAGTTTTTGATAAGATGTTCAATAATCATTTAAAAAGTAACCCGGCTAAGACCAAAGCTATCCCGGTGCATACCATCATATGTCCACACAGGGAGAACCAAATGGAATTTGCATCTTCGACTCATAATCTAGGCTTTGTTCGTGATGATGCAGTGACATTGAAGGACCAGCTATTGTCTGTCATGGGAACTTCTTACTTCCTTCTGAATGTGTCACCTAGGATCAAATGCTATATACCAGCTTCTGACCTGAGGGTGATGGCTCATGTTCTGGTATTATCCTCATTGGATTACTGCAGCACCCTGCACCTTGAGCTGGGTTATATTCGGCTACCAAAATAAAAACCCCAAAAGGCAAAATATCGAATGGAAGACAGCGGAACCAACAATTATTGAATAACATCATCGAAAAAAAAGTCATCGAATGGCCATAGTCTGTCAACATCGCAAACACAACCAACCAAGGTAGAGGACTGCACTCTCCACCCCCCAACTATATTTACCAACTCTGAGATCAAACTACAGTGGAGAATAGGGTGAATTTAAAAGGTTTCCCTTCACTTGCCTTATGTATCGCTTTACTTCCTGGTTGTTTTCCAATTATGGCCATTCAATAAATTTATTTTCTCTGATGTCATTGTTTGCTAATTGTTGGTTTCACTGTCTTCTGTTTGATATTTCACCATTTGGGTTTTTTATTTTTTGGTAGCCGAACATAGACCCTCTTGAGCTTTCTGGATGGTGGTCCGACCCAGCTGCAGCCATTACACAGTTCTGCAACAAGATCATTGACTGGCATTTTGAACATGTCATATTACAGCTGGGATCCATGGTTTGTGCTGGCTGCAACCAGATGTGTTTTTAAGGTTCTAACATCATTACCTGTGCCCTACATGGTATGGGTCCTCTTTATTTGAAAGAGCTACTCCACCTTATACCCCAGCCTGACAACTCAGGTAATCAGGCAAGGGGCTGTTGGCTACTCCAAAGGCTCAGCATGTAACCATTGGCAAGGTCTCTCAGTTACCTTGCTGCAGTGCTCTGGAATTGGCTACCTTTTGTGATTTAAGTGTGTGAAATGGAGGCCTCCTTTAGATTACCTTCTATTTAGGAGAATCTGTTGTAATCCTGGAAGGGTCACTGTTTTTCCCTTCAGAGTTTTATATTTTAAATGAAAAGTTATCTAATTTTTTATTATTATTCTTTGTTTTTTATTTAGTATGAACAATGCAGTTTACACTGTTGTCAGGAGCACTTTGTTTTTTTAATTTATTTTTAGTCCAGTTTCATCAAAGCCTCTGTAACTGAAGCTGAAATCCCAGGATGCATTTTTCACAAATCCAGCTTTGTTCTCTCTGATTTTTATGCTTGAAGCTAGGTTTATTTTTTGGCATTTGTGTGGGCTTAACACCTGGTGAAAGTGCTTAGTTCGTTTGGTCTGTGTTTCAATAAAGTAGAGCAACTGACCTCAAATGTAAATATTAAAAACTAAATGAAGAATGAATCTGTGGTATAGGTGGTTGGCTAATGGTCTGGCTCAGGGAATAGAGTGACAAAGGCATGATTTCAATTACATTCAGGTGTAGAAAACACTGCCAGTCCACAAAGGACCATGCAAAACAAAAATAAAAAATACAGTAAAACGGACCACTGAGGTCAGTTGCTCTACTTTATTGAAACACAGACCAAACGAACTAAGCATTTTCACCAGGTGCTAAGCCCAGCTTAAACGAACTAAGCGCTTTCACCAGGTGCTAATCCCAGCTTTCCTGGGAAGTATTCTCCTTGATAAATAAGGACGGTCTATTCCAGAAACAGGGTCTACGTTGATTTAGATATCTGTCCTGCCATCTGATGTTGTTGATATGGTAGTATAAGGTTAGGTCTGTAGAGCCTGTTTTTGCTTTATCACCTCTCGCAATAATGTCAGACAGGTCTGGTGGAAAAAAGTATACTGTGCTAAACTTAGCTTTTGCCCAACTGCCAGGATACTGAGATCCAGTAGTTTGACTAGCCCTCGCCAGTTATGTCTTTCTAGGTCTTCTCTGCAGATGGAAATGAGACTAGAATTGACTGGCTTCTTCATGCACCCTTGCAATGACACTATAATGGATAATCTTCAGTCCTCTGACTCCATGCTGCATTTTAAGAAAAGGCTATACAGTACATCAGCCACTGATCAGGTTTGTCAGAGTGCCCTGTCCAGCTTTCATTTATTGTTTTATTGGCAAAAACATGATCTGACACAACTGAAAACAGATTGACCTTTCAAGATTCAAGTACATTCAGCAAGTAATGATGTAAAGAGGTTTTTCAAATGGAATGGGATCGAGTCTGGGCAAAGTGAGGGCCGAATTCAGAAAACTCTGCTGCATAGTGTTATGCGAATATGTGGGATGAGTGGCCACATGCAGTGTGTGTGTGATTTATAAAATCAAGACCCATGACCAGTTCAAGCAGCATGGTCGGGTGCAGTATATGCTAATGGATGTATAATGACATGGTAATGAACATTAAGTGAGCTTCTCTATATATGCTAATGAGGGAAAACAAGATGGCAGAATGATTCAGAAATATGTAAGTGCTGTATAATGGTGCTGCACCCACTGCATATTTGAACTTGGCTAAATATTTATGTTCATACTTAGAGAATTGCTAAATAATGTTAGAGATTGTCTTATTCTTCCAGTACCCCACACTCTGTACATCTTCCCAAAACATTTAAAAGTATTGCTTAACTTATTTTACAGTATGATGACAAACTATAATAACATCAAAATGCAGGCTCACTTAACAGGTTTAGCTGTGGCAGGATCAGAAGTTGATGCTTTATGGGCTCTTCCATAGAGACATGGTTCTGTCTGCTCACCCTTACGTTACATTACACTACACAAATTCAACTGGATGGGCACAATGATTATGCTAAGTAGGGCTTGACATATTATTGTGTTTGAATTGCTCAATTTGCATGATGAGAAAACTTGCTAAACATCACTGTCAATTGTACTTAATGCTGTGCATGTGCCTGGGTCCCTGAGGGCAGCAATGCACATGCTCAGTCCAGGTAGTGCTTCCAAGGGGGGAACTGTTATTCCACATACAACTATCTTTAACTGGAGTCACTGTAGTGTCTTATTTCTATCACCATACACAAGGACACAGGACTGACATGTTTCACACCTTAAAATGCCATACAATATATATATTATCTTAGCCTGCCATCTGTTGTTAAAATTAGATGCTGATTGATGCATGGTTGATGGGAAATGTGAGACCTGATTTGGACACAGTTTTTTTGCCATTTTCACTGAGATTCTTCAAAGTGAGACATTTATCTACCAGCACCTTCTGGTGTGGAAGACTAACATCTGGAGAATGAGAGGGCACTGCTCCTTTTAGAGTGCAGAGGTGATGTGATGAGATGTCCTTCTCCATAAGCATTACAGCCAGAAGCTCCTGCAGGAGGGCTATAAAGGACCTCAGTATAAGACTGAAGCCCAGCATAGTTTTTCCCAGGCTGTCATCTGTGCCATTGGCATCCTGCACATGGGGAACAGTGCCATTATCATTACAGTGACATGAGGCGCCATAATCCTGACATCCTATGCAGATGGGAGGATGACGTTAAACAGCATTCACCGCTTCCTTAGTGTAAGTATACCTTATGTCGGTTACACATATATAACCTGCCACATTGTGACATCCAGAAATCTTATTCAGTGCTCTCTTTATCTCTATAGTCCCTGATGAAATTGAAGTAATTAGGCAGCTGCACAGGAGAGATATGGTGCACCTAAGAAAGTGCTGGCATGTGTATACTAAATTCAGACTGTACAGCTTTTAATATTGACAGTAGTAGAGATTCATTCCCAAACAGTACACCCTTCAGATGTTGCTGCCATTTCTGTAACTGCCATAGGCCAAAGGTAGCAGCATGACCATTGAATGTTATTCCTATTTGTGTGCATGTATGCATGCTGTCATATACTTGGATAAGTGGGTCAGGATGTTAAGGCTGTGCTCCCATATTGCAAAGGACATAACTATACCTGTGCGTTCAATCCTCCAGGTTTGTGTTATCATGAAATGTTTCAGATGAAGTTTCTGTCTCATTATACTAACTATAGTGTTGGATGTAGGAAATATGTATAACTAACTTTTGGGTGGGTGGACGTCTTTGTTAATATGGTTGTTTCCTTTGTGAATGAAATTTATGTCTGAGCAACATGGTTTCTTTATTTATGTACATTTGTCTCAGACATAAATTCTGTGTCTCAGAGTACAGAGCCCTTTTAGTTTGCACAAGCAATTTAGCGTGTTGCTCCTCTGTTAGAATGTAGGTGGTGAATGCTGTTGGTTCAGGTCCCCCTTTCAGCTGTGTATGCTTATAGTGTTTAACTGAGAACTGTTTTTTGGTGCTTCAAAAGTATTATGTTTAAGTCTATCGTAGTCAAAATACATATCAGCTTCAGATTTTCATTATATTTGTTCTCTCCCCAACCCTCTTTGTCACTATGTTTATATAAAATACATTTACTTTGTTAATTAGTCCATTTATTTCAGTTTCATGCAGCAGCATGACCTGCACCCATCAGACCTCTCAACTGTCTCTATTTTGGAAGGCCAGATTTAGGATGTCCCTGTTTTTGTGGTGTGTCCTTATTTTCAGGCTTGATTTATCCCGTCATACACTTTTCTGAATCATTCTTATTACATCTGATTTTTAAGCTGTCTAGTAGACAGAAAGCCACACTTCATGACCAACATAATAGTGACAACAAGCAGGAGGAGCATGTCTTAAATGCCCTCTCCAAGGCCAAAAACCCAACATCTATGGGACCAGACAACATCCCGGGCTGTGTTCTACATGTGTTAGAACAGGAATTAGCATCATCTTTGAGCAGGCTTTTCAATCACAGCCTAAGCACAGGCTTTGTCCAAGTGGAATAGAAAACAACTACTGTTATTCCTTTGCACAAAGGGAGTGCATCCACAGACCCTGGGAACTATAGACCCATTAGCCTGACCAGCCTTATCTGCAAGGCCATGGAATGAATTATTATGGACCTTATTAACAAAGATATAGGAAATCTCCAAACACTTGACACCACCTAGTTTAGCTTTGTCAAGGGGAGATCATGCCTGTTAAACATGATGGACTTCTTTGAGACCGTCACCAAAGCCCTAGATGAGGGCAAATTTGTGCATACGGCTACCTAGACTTAGCCAAGGCCTTTGACACAATCCTACACTCAGGCATCATTGATAAACTCACCCAGCTGGGTATCAACCCATATATTGTCAGGTGGGTTGCAAACTGGCTCACTGATAGAACTCATACAGTCAAAATAGTGGACTCCACCTCCTCCAGCAGACCCATAACCAGTGGTGTTCCACATGGATCAGTTCTGGGACTGCTACTGTTCAGAATCTACTTCTCTGAAGTACAGGCTAAAATTAAAGGACTGTGGCTAACAAAGTTAGCTGATGACTGCAAACTGGGAATGATCACTGAAACCCCTAGTGATGTCAACAACCTGCAAGAATGTCTTAAGCAGACTAATGACTGGTGCCAAAGTCATGGTCTTAAACTTAATGCAAAAAAATGCATTATCTTTCTCTTTGGCAAGGGTAATGTTCCTGCAAACTGCAACATCAATAGCAATGCCCTCAGTACACAGTCAGTGGTGAGAGATCTGGGCACACAGGTTCACAGCAACCTTAACTTCAATCACCATGTCTCCATAGTGATAAGAAGGGCATTTTATATTGCTCATCTCATAAGTAAGGGCATTGCCTCCAAAAAAAAGAGGTTATAACCCCCTGTACTTCTCCCTTATCAGACCAATAATAGAGTACAATGCTCCCTTTGGTATGTTCCTTTCCAAACACCTGCAGCAATTGGAGAGACCACAAAGGCTTCTTACAAAGAAAATTCAGGGTCTTCAAAATCTGTCTTATGCGGACAGACTGAAATCATTGTCACTTTAGTCTGTGTCATACAGACTGCACAGAGGCGACCTGTGCCTTGCATATAGAGCAATCTCTGACCCAGCATTAATGGAAATGCAG
This sequence comes from Protopterus annectens, assembly GCF_019279795.1. Classification (NCBI taxonomy): domain Eukaryota; kingdom Metazoa; phylum Chordata; order Ceratodontiformes; family Protopteridae; genus Protopterus; species Protopterus annectens. The sequence continues at coordinate 322,799,617 of NC_056743.1, forward strand.
CACATTTGTAAGTCAAATGGTACATGGGCCACTCACTCAAAGGACCCTAACATGGAATGTGACATCAACAGAACTTGATGGGGAGACAGATTTGTCTCATGAGGTTGCTCCACCTTTGGAACAAGCTTCCTATTCATGTTAAATAAAGCCCCCCATTGGCCCTATTTAAGTGTAATTTGGATGACTGGATGGATAACCAGAAATTCACCCTTGGGGTTCCACCTGTGTTCCTCTTGGACAGGGATAATAGGTGCTGATGTTAGTGTCTGACACCCTTGGGAACACAGGTTGAACTTGGATAGGCTTGTAAGGGCCGTGGGGCCATTACCCTAGTAACCTCCTATGATCCTATGAACAACAGTTTAGAGAAAGAGGACACACGCCTCATAAATCCCCTTTTTTAAACAAAAGTAAATAACCTTTTATGGTAGAATTTTGTGATACAGTTCATTAAAATCTTCAGATTGTTCATTATCTCTTAGATAATGTACTTATATTTTTCCATAAATTTTGTCACTCTCTGTTTTTTAAATGTGTTTCTGAGTAGTATCATACATTCCTATGGGAAGCAAGAAGGGTTATGTGCTATTTGGTATTCAGTTTCTATGCTAACTGGATGTCCAGGTTTTTAGCTGGATGTTCCCATGTCTGCAGGATGAGAGGTATGGCAAGGTCTGTCTGCCTCTCACAGGTGGCAGCTGTAGTGTGGCTACCACCACCACATCTAAGTTCCAGACTGCCACAGCCACCTTCATTCCTTCTGTCCTACATGCACCACCTTGTAATGGTACCTGCCAGTTACAGTGTCAGTGGTGATGACACCGTTGTCACCTACTGGCAGCTGGCAGCCATTGTGGAAGAGATTATAAGCAGAATATTGAATGCCTGAATTGGTCAGCCTCATTAAGTTGCACTCCTGTCCAGCAGTGTGTCTACGCTCTGAGACGGGACTCACTGGTGGCTGTACTTAGGGTGGTGAGTAATCTTCCATTGGTGTCCTTAGCTGGCAGAGACTGCAGCTGTGGACACCCCCTCCTATCCCCATCCTGGTGTTCCCTCCCTTTTATGTACATGCCCAGCCCTGTTGGTTGTTCAGTCCCCCCACCAATGTTGTCTTCCCTGTGTTTGTTTGATGTCTGCTACACTAATATGCTCTGTCCTTCACTGTGTTACCACATACACTATCAGTTGTGTTTGCCTTCTGCTACCTAACATTTTTCTGTTACTACTTCTTACATCCCTTACTTCCTTCCCAATTGTATTTTCTCTTTATCAGTAAAAAATGGGCACCTGTCCCACAAAAAATGTACTTTTTGTTCTACCCTCTGCTTGCTCTCCCTTTTTATCTGTTTCCTACCCTTCCACCCTTTAATATGGTCAAAAATTGATAAATACACTTCACACATGCCTATCTAGGACTTAGGTTCATAGGTAGATACTAGGCTATCTGCCCTAGGACATTTATAAGCCTAGCCAGAGTGTATTTGGCTTCCGCCTCCCTATTAGATTAGCCTACTGTGCCTCTGTAAAGTAGGTCACAGAAGGTACCCTTTTAAGATTAGTTTACTGTGCCTCTGTCTAGCAGGGACACAGAAGAGATCCCAGGGGTGAATTTGCGATTTCCCATCCACGCGTCCAGATTTCGCTTGAAGAGGGTCAGCGAGGGGCTATGTCTAACATGAATTGGGATTCTATTCCAGAGTGAGGGGAGCCTCTGGGAAATGAATCTGTCCCTCCAGCATGTCCTATTTATTTTTGTGCTGAGGTTTAGGTCCCTGGAGTGTGCAGCTCTAAGGGACTTGGATTTTTTGAGGTGGAGCATGTCCATGAATTCTGGGTTTGGCATGGCTTTGTACGTCAGGCATAGATCGCCTCTGAGTAGGCGGTAAGCAACTGAGTAGAGCTGGAGTTTCTTTAGTCGAGCTGCATAGGACATCTGTTTGTAGCCCATGATCCTCTTGGTGAGGCACTTTTGGGGTCTCTCCAGTTGCTGCAGGTGTCGGGTAAGGTACATCCCAAAATGGGCATTGTATTCAATTGTGGGCCTGATGAGTGACGAGTAGAGGGGCACAATGACCTCTCGATCTAGATGCAAACCCTTTCATGATAAGGTGGGCTATATAGAAGGTCTTTCTAACCACTTTGGCAACGTGATTATCAAAGGAGAGATTACTATCTACGTTGGTCCCCAAATCTCTAATTACTTCTTCCGTACTTAATGGATTACCACCTATGTGGTAATTTGTGGGCACCTTGTTTTTCCCAAAAGGGATGACTATGCACTTTTTAGCATTTAGCTTGAGGCCATGGCTCTGGCACCAAGCATCCATCTCTGTGAGACCCTTTTGGAGGATGCTTGTGTCAGCTGGAGATTCGATTATGGCTCCTAGTTTGCAGTCATCTGCGAACTTTGTCAGCTATAATTCCCCCGTTTTAGCCTGAACCTCAGAGAAGTATATACCGAACAAGAGAGGTCCCAGAACTGAGCCCTGTGGGATGCCACTTATAACTGGTTTGGATTTGGACATGGCACCTGTGATTCTGACCATGTGGGTTCTATCTCTGAGCCAGTTTGCAACCCATCTTGTGATACAGAGGTTGATATTTAAGCTGGTAAGCTTATTTATGATGCCTGAGTGGGGTATTGTGTTGAAGGCTTTTGCGAGGTCCAGGTAGGCTGTGTGGACTACCTTGCCCTCATCTATGGCTTTGGTAACTGTTTCAAAGAAATCAACTAGGTTTAAGAGGCAAGATCTGCCCTTAACAAAGCCGAATTGGGTAGAGTCCAGTGTCTGGAGGCTCCTAAATCACTTATCTTTTGTGATTATACTGTGAGTGACAGGTTGTAAAGGGCACCATCAACGTCCATGTACAGCCAGTGAGAATTGGCACTGCTTGTTCTATAGCAAGGAGATGGGCTGCCACCTTCCATATGTCCAGTTATTGAGTACAGCTAGCTGTTGTTGTGGTGTTGAGGTAAAAAGGCCTGACTACAGCCCAACCAACCTGGGTTCAATTAACAACTGAAGTGACTGAGGGTGGGATGGGCATTTGTATTCCTGGTGGGAGAGTTGTTTTGTGGGCATATCCTGTGATGATGTCTGGTGAAGGCTGGGGAAGTCACTATTGGGAGTCATGCACCAAAGAGGGGCATAGGGTGGGGGTATGGCTGAGCTGCTGCAGATACAGGTTAAAACATCCTATGCCCCCATTGCATGCCCACCCTTTGGATGCACCATGAGAACAATGTGGGAAGAAGAGTAACAGGGTAGCTCCTAAAGGAATACCCCCAGTGGATGTTGAAGGCCTGACCCCCAGGATTATCTTAAGATTCACACCAGAACCAGCCCTATCAGAATACATCTGGGGTTTAGGAGGTGGGTAGTAGACCCAATGATGGAAATGAAGCACTGGGTTGGGAGCTGAGGAGGATGATGAAGAGGGAAGCAAAAAATCTCTCAAAAAAAATATTAAGTACAACCACTGTCATGCACTTTATGTATTGGCCTCAGCAGGCATCGACCATATAAATGAGGCTGGTGTTATTGCACTGCACTTGGCAAATACACATAGGTTAAAACTGTCAACATTTGAGTATTTCCCCTTGCAAAGAAGTACAATGTCAACTATGACCCTGGATGGTAGATTAGACCCTAAAGGTGGTGTCCTGATGTGTCATTTTTGACTCTTATTCTTTCACTCTACAAGTGTTTAGCAATCAACTGTTATGCGTTACCTGAAAGCCTTTTTTTTCTATTTTTTTCTGTAGCTCAGCTTGTACATAAAGCGCTCTGCACAGTATAAATAAGGAGAGTTGTGAGTTCAAGTCCACTCAGGGTTGTATGCTTTCTGAATCTTTCATTCTTTCATTCTGCAAGTGTGTAACAAATCAACTGCTACGTGCTTCACCTACACCTTTTCTTTCACTTCTGTAGCTCAACTTGCACATGAAGTGATTTGCACAGGACAAGTGGGAAAGGTTGTTGGTTCAAATCCTGTCATGGTTGTATATGCTTTTTCTCTCTTATTCTTTCATTCTGTAAGTGTGGAACAATCAACGGCTGTGTGTTTCACTGATGCCTTTCTCTCACTACTTCTTTAGTTCAACCTATAAATGAAGTGCTTTGCACAGTATATGGGGCAGGGTTGTGAGTTCAAGTCCCTGCAAGGAACCACTATGTCATGTTTTACAGTTTTTGTTTTCAGCTAATTGACATTTATATCTGTGTGTGTGTTGCTCCCTTCACTATTGTCTTGACATCCCTGATTGTGTCACCATCTCCCTTTGCAGTCTTAGTTATGTTATATGTTTGTATGTCCCTTCTTCTTACTGTACACTTCTCTCTTCATCTTACTTCCCTTGTTACCTTCCACAAGCTATATTTTCTGTATATATATATATATATATATATATACATATAGAAATCTTTGTGTCAGAAACTGATCAGCATATATGCCTTAGGACCCTTTAGCACTGCCACATACCTTCTTTTCATTGCCCAAAGCATCCTTTAGTCTCATACGTAATGCGCGAGCATTACTACTGCTTGTGCTTGCTGTGAGAATGTTTAATGAGCTGCCTGTTAAGCACATGCCCCTGTCTGCCTTCATTGTTAATGAGCATTGTGGCTCTTCGCATGCACACACACTAAACAGAGGAGGGCTAACCGTAATTGCAGCTGCAATTTTCTGAATTCCAAGGATAGTTTATCTACAATAAAAATATGATTTGGAAAGAAGCAGAAAACTATAAAATGGCAACCTACATCTAAGCAGTAGCCAACATTTTGGGCACTCATGCAGGAAAAATGGTAGAAACCTATTAAATGATGAGAAGTTGTAGCTGTACTGCCAAAGCAGCATCCAGAAAAAGCTAGTGACTGTCCTTAAAGCAGCTTGGAAGGAAAGTGGGTTTGGCCTGCCCAGCTATCATTTTGCATACTAATGAGACAGGAGTACATCTGAGAAGAGAGTTGCATCATGGTTAATTGGTTTAAGAACTACTTGAGTGCTGGATGTTTGAGGAATGGAAATGATGTGGGACAATAAGTATTGTCTGAAAAAGAGTGTGTGTTAAATCATGTATGTATATTGTCTCAGGAAGTAGTTCTGGTCTTGGTTTGGCTAAAGTTTTCATAAGTGAAACTGTAGCAGTAAGCAAGAAAAAGTATTTCTTTCACTGGATAACACTTTGATCTTCAGCAGAGTAGAGACTGCAAAATAGGGTTGAAAAATTAATAGAGACCATTATTTGTGTAAAATGGAAGAAAAATATAAAATCCCAATGTAAAATCATTTATCTGGATAAAAACAAAACAGTGATGTGTCACATGTTGAACGTGATAGATTATCATATATCAGGAAAGAAGTGTGCAAATGTTATGTATGACCTAAATTATTATAACTTCCTATGATCTAAAATAATAGACACTAGCCAGAAAAGCAATTGAACCATTAAATTTGGCTGTCTTTTAATGCTCGCTTTCTGGACACTTGCTGCACATTTGCTTGGAGCGGAGTACTTTTTTTTATGTATTTAAGAATAAGAAGACTAATACACAGTGTGATCTGTAAATATACTTTCTCTCTAGTTGTGTAACCTTGGAGTGATTATATAGAGAGATTGGTTGTTGGTCTCCTTCAAAAGACACTCTTTGTTAACTTGCTGCCAACTGTGAGTAGAAGTATTCATTCACAGGTGATCTAATGCAAGTTAGTAGGATTTGAGTAAACGGTGCTTGAGTTAATGTGATACATGAATTTACCATGGCTAGAACATTATTAGAAAAGATGATCTTGGCAGGACCTGCACTCATATGGTGCATAATAATTGTATATCTGCAGTGTGTCTAGATATATGATACATCCTGCTGAATTTGTTATTTAGAGGGGTATGATCATTTTAAGTGTTAACCTTTGGTTACACCAGTAGTATGCAACAGCAGTGCTTTACTGTCATTACCAATTATTTAAATACTGCAAAGCTACTATAAGTTGCTATATTGTCACATAATTCAGTATCATTTTATCTTGGTACCAGTGATTATGGCTCCCACATGGGTGGTGCATGGGGGAGCTGTATCACAGGAGCACTTATTTTAGTACTGCTGGTTTTTTTTTTTTTTTAAGGAACAGTTCATTTCATGAAGTGAAACTGACAAGTTTTTGAAATAATGTGCATCAGTGGACTCTAGGGGGAATAGACATTCCTATACTAGGAACTGATTGTTCTCCCTCTGCCCTTTTAACTCTATTGTAGTTATTGTTTTTTTACTTGTAGGGGATCGCATATATCCATCAGATGAGGGGGAGGCTGTTGTTTATTGTGCACACTGAGCTGGGGGATTGTGTCAGTACTAAGGCTGCTAACCTGTGATGCAGAGTGAACTGCCACTTGGATGTCTTTTCCTGATTTATGGTAGTTTTGCAGGAGATGCCTTGCCATCTATGACTTTAAAGCAGGATTTACTCACCTGTAGTTCTGCCTAGAGGTATGATTTTTTTAACACTATATAAGCCTGAAACAAATCAGCTCTTGATTTAGATTTAGTGATTTTTTTCTTTTACCAAAGCAGCTATCACTTGCTGGAGACTTTTGATCATTTTCTGACTGTCGCTTTCTGACCTGAGAAACTGTACCATGGGAAACCATGGAGTTCTGCTTCAACATCACTTCTTTCTGGATCTCCCCTGAAGCCTGCCAAAGAGAGGGGAGTGAGATACCCAGAGAGAGAATAAATACAGAGTATCCAAGCCCCCCCCCCTCAGAGACTAGTGCCATCACTACACAGGAGTGACAGTTTCATACTTTGTAAAACAAACCACTAAACATAGAATGAATGCTAAGAAAAAAGTAAGTTAGCAGAATATATCAAAATGTGATGAGTTATTCTTATCTTCCTGCGAAGAAATGCAGACTAGTTTGCTATTAAGACCTCTTTAGTCTGAACAGTGTGACTACCCTTCCTTAGTGCGAACAACCATTCATTTACTTTGCCTAGGACATTTCTAAAGGTGGTACTACCAAGAAGGTTACTCATTGCACTGTGTACATCTGTAGACTGATGGAGAAGCATGAGAGGGAAAAGAGCCATCCAGTGGGGAAAGGTGACTCTTTCTAATAGGAACAGCTGAGAAAAGCATTGGTAAATACTGCTTTATAACAGCATGCGCTTTCAGTAACGACCTGCTGACTTTAAGGGATTTGAAGGTCTGGAGTTACAGTAGGTGCCTATGTAGTTCAGCTTATTAATTTGATATATTTGACACCAGTGTCACCTTTCTCCATAACCTGTGATCAATGAGGCTTGTTCTGAGCCTGTCCCACTGGTGTGAAACGTAACGTGACGTTCTGAGTTTTGACCACTGCATGCTACTCCAGTTTTTCTGCCTTTAATGGTATTACCATTATTTTTATTTTGGTGAACATGATGAACATACTGCCTATCTCGGTCTACTTATTTCTTAATAATTTGTGCCAAGAACTAGATGGCCAGATTAATACATTTCCATTCTTTGCTTGGTAAGGTCTCCATTGCATAACTCTCAGCCTCTTACCTCCAGTATCAGGGACAAATTTGGAACAATCAGGGATAGCTTTTTTAAAAAAAATTAGTACTAGTATTTTGAGAAGCTAACAGAATAAGAGAATATGAATTAACATGCATTCTGTGAAGTAAAGGAAGTCTATAACTCTAATTATTGTCATATTTATTAAACATAATCCCCCACCTTTTATTCCTAAATTTCCAGTTTTAGGAGGGATTAGGAGAGAGAGAGAGAAAAATGATGAACCAAATGCGTGGATGCCCCTAAAATTTAGGGAAATATGAGAGAGACATGCTCCTATTGCTTATTTTCGGCAAAGATCAAGTGTATGTTAGCCATACACTTAACATGTTAGCAAAAATTCATTTCTGCCAAAAGAAACATTCTCATTGGGGGCCTCTTGGTGGCAGCATTTTACAAAGAACACAGGAGACCCACCCCACAGCCATTTCAGGGGAACAACACAGAGATGCTTCAAAACTTGTTTAACTCCAACAAGTGAGCTGTTTTACCAGTTGTTCACTTCCGCTTTATACCAGTGATCCCTTGCTCATATGCATTTCTTTATCCTGCAGGTTCACTTTAATCTGTTGAAGATTAAGCCATTGAACTTGATGGAGTTAACAAATACTGACATATGTTTGCATTGCCCTGTAGCATGTTTTACTTACCAAACTGCTATGCAAAACACTGGTTGGACAGGCATATCAGGTACATTAGCCAACACACACACACACACACCTTTCCATAGTGCCAGGTAACATATCCTTGTTCACAAACCTTATCTGGTTGCTTTTTCACCTCTTGTCTTTAGGAGTAAATTTGTATTCACCAATGTCCATTAGGCTCAGGTATTCCCAGATGTCATCATGGAGCACTGTCAGGATAATATGCAGCAGAGACTGAAGGAATCAAACCCAGGACTGCTGAGTTGACACTTCTTATCATCTTACTCTGTGTGAACTATACTGTCATTATATTAGTAAAAGCTTCTGCTCTGCCTTTTTAAAAAAAAAACAACTTAGATTAGGTCATTTGACTGAGCTTGTTCTTAAATGTTTGTCACTGAAGAACAGTGCAGAAAACCCGTTATTGTCCTAATGAGCCAAAAGAAATAGAAGTAGAAAACTGGTTCATGCAACATCGTCTTCTCCTGAATCCAAAGAAAACAAAACTACTACTTTTTACACCAACTCATAAGTCACCCACTCCATTCTTCTCTATAACCTCCAATAATGCTACTAATATAGCACCAGATACTACCACCCGCTTACTAGGTGTCACAATCGACAATCATCTTAACTTTGATGACCATATTAACTCCACCATAAAGACTGTTAACAGAAAACTTGGTACCCTCTACAGAATCAAACCCTTCCTTACACCCTCAGCCAGGCAAACTATCGCACAAACTCACCTCATTTCTACCCTTTTCTATGCCTCTGCTATATATACCAACCTTTCAAAAAACAACATCTCCAAACTATCTACCTTATATAATAGTATTGCTAGATTCATCACATGCTCTCCCTTTAAAACACACCGCTGCCTTAACCTTAAACAACTAGGATGGTTAGAATTACAGAACCATATACTCTGTCAACAGTTACTTATGACACAAAAGATCTTATACCACCCAAACAATACCCCCATCCTCTCTAATCTGATCTCTCCATATAAAAACCTGGCTACACTACGTTCTGCAAATAAACTACTTGTCTCCTTAACTAAATCAAACAACAAAGCTGGTGACTCTCTTTTCTCAAACACTATAGGAAAAAATGGAATCAGCTCCCTCCTGAACTATCTACACTAGCATCTGCTTCTCAATTCAAAAACCAAACAAAAGAACATCTAAAAACTAAGTGGCTCTGTCCTTGTGCTAACCCAGACTGAAACCTGTATTTCACTCCTATTTCAACCCTAGCCCTCCCTCTTGCCTCCAAAACTTATTTCTCTCCTCTTGTTTTATTCCTAGTAATTTGATAGGATTTGGGAACTTTGTTCTTTCTGCAATTGCCCTGGTGCTGTCTAGTGCATTTGCTTGTTTATGTCTGGTCTAGCTTTTGCCTAAATGTTTTCTAGTCACTGTTTGTTAGTCCCATGTGCTTTTCTCATTTTACCTATGTTACTATGGTACTGTTGCTTTATTATTCTATTTTACTTATTTGCTTTTGTTATATTGTTATTCTTATGCTTGGAGCTTTTCTCCCCGGGCCTCTACTGAAAATGGACATGTATCCAGTTAGACTAGCCCGGTCAACAAATGTAAAATAAAAAATAAAATAAACTGGTCTTTGCCAGCTAGTCCTGTGCTGAAGCAACATAAAACACAGATGCATGAAGTTAAAGACTCTTCAATAAAAACTGCAAGAAAGACTCAACCAAGCTTAAAGACCCCTTAAGGACATAAAATTATAGCCAAACAATCCACATTTTACTGTACTGATGAGGTCAGAAAAAGGCCATAACATGCCATGTCTACATTTAGTGGGGTCTGGCTTTATGGGTCTGAATGTACCCATAAAATCTTAAAAAGTCATTGGCATTCAGAAGGCATGTAGCTGGAACCTGGGCATGTCCTTAAAGGGTCATTTGCATATATCCCATGGGCCTGTTTTACAGGAGGTTATTAATATATTACACAGTAAAGATTGTAACTTGGCTGCATCTTGCAGTTTTTACTGAATGGTTTCTCTGTATGATCTTTTTACCCCTTGGTTTGGAAGTTAAAAACCCTTGGACAGGTGAATACTGTAGCATGCGCAACACTCTCTGTCATGTTTTAACATGTTCTTCATTAACTGTAATGAGGAGCAAAAGTGTTATGTATAAAGCTCAGAAACAGGTAATGCAAGCACTGAAGCATGCCACACATTATTTTAACTGCTTATAGAAGGACTTTATGGCTAAAGGAACATATAGAGTGGAGGAACATGGAAGAAGAGCTTTGAAATTATCACATTAATAACAACGACCTAAGCACACAAGCAGATGGGAGGGACCTTGGCACCCAAGTTGACAGCAATCTAACTTTTGACCACTATGTTGCCTCCATTGTGCAGACAGCTTTCTACATGGCTCACCTCATTATTAAGGGTATTTCTTCCAGGATCAAGGAAGACATAACTTTCCTGTGTTCCTCCGTTATCAGGCCCATCATTGAGTTTAATGTCCCTTGTACCTTGTGAAGCACATGCAATAGCTGGAGAGACCACAGAGGTTCCTGACCAGGAGACTCCAGGACTTCAGAAATCTATCCTACACGGACAGGCTAAATGCCCTGTCCCTCTACTCCATCTCATACAGACTCCTCAGAGGTGATCTTTGCCTGGCATACAGAGCAATCTCTGACCCCACCTTGAGGAAATTGCTGCATATCTGCAAGCGAAACTCCACTCGCATGACCTGCACATAAAATCTCAACTTGGTCCTTGTCTAGAGGCTGAACTCCAAATTATACTCAAAAGTATGCACCCCTCCCACCTGGTGTGCAGCATCAGACGACTATAGTCATTCTTGCCTTTAGGGATGCAGTATGGGACCCAGCAGCACAATGGCCAATTTCAGCCTCAGATCAGTCATCATAAGCATAAATTTAAGAGCCTGCATGCATCTTAATAACGTGTTAGCATATACCCTATGCTTCCAACCCATTTATTCTCAGCCAACATCAGTGTTCCAGGTCCAGAGGAAATGCCAATCTGATAATCACATGCAGATCTTGCCTCTCAGAACCTGATGTCCTTAGTTAGTAATGTCTGACAAGGGGCCACACTACAACTCTATTTCATGCATTGTCTTTTAGAATGTGTGGCATGTACTATGGATCAGGACAGTTTCTTAAACTAACTGGTGTGGCAGGAATTCTTACACTGGTTGCTTGTGTGCAATACATGTTGATATTTATTGCATTTAAACAAAAATCCTTTGTTGCTTAAGTACAAGAGACCAAATGGAGGAAATCTGAGTCATAATGAATTATAGTACTCTCTTGTAGTTGGGCTTCTGGAATGTACATGATGTTTTTTATGTTTAGTTACTGAATCCTTTTCAATAACTGGAAGCCATCTGTTTTTGGGAGCAGGACCTTATTTTTGAAAAGGCAGCATTTCTATGTAGGCTCGCTTTCTGTGATGAGTTAACATCAAGCTGAGTTACAAAAGTATTTAATGCAGAGCTGTTGGCCTCTTATCAGGGACAAAAGCCAAAATCAGGGACACTTCTAAAATATTGACTGTTTCACTTGGAAAGCTGATAGAATAAGAAGATTTATATTAAGCATTTTTGAAGAATAAGAATTCTGTAAGTTTAATGTTTAGTATTATTTAGTGACTGTAAGCATTACCGTTTTTTTCACAAATTCACATTTCAAAAGGTACACAGCAAGCTTCTGAGGCAAAATCAGGGACAGTTGTCTGCCTCTGTAGCCACCTCCAGATGATTAAAACCCTAATTACAACCGAGATGACCTGAGTTTGATTAGCAGCTTGGACACTGCAAAATACATTTCTGGGAAGATGAGAGTGAACAACTTACACTGGCTTGTTCATCCTGGGGAGAGGAGGCTGGTGGGTCCCATTTGGCTGAACTCCTCCTCCTGTGCAAGCAGACACTTCCATGCAACTAGTGGCTGTGCAGCTGAGGTAGTTGGGGTTGGTGATCCCAAGCGCAATCCCAACCACTCTCAAGTCTCACCTAAAAACGCATTGGATCTGTCCTTGCTTCAACCCCGATTAACAAAGCTCCTAGACAATCTGTACAGCTTATATGTTCATCTGCCATTAAACCTGCTTCATTACCATAACTTTTAGGTTTCTTTATTTGTCTCCTCAATCGTAACAACAAATTATTACTCATTATTTATTGTATATGGTTCCTTACTATTGATCTGTGTTTCATGTTGTTTACTGTAACTCATTTACTATTGTAATACTTATTTATTTGTACTTATGGAGCTTTTCTCCCTGGGCCTCTGCTGAAAAAGGACCTGTGTCTAGTCAGAATTTCCCGGTAAACAAATGTAAGTAAATAAATAAATCAGTCTTCATGGAGTGTGTGTGTGTGTGTGTGTGTGTGTGTGTGTGTGTGTGTCTGTGTGTGTGTGTGTGTGTGTGTGTGTGTGTGTGTGTGTGCGTGTGTGTGTGTGTGTATCTGTGTCTGTCAAGGGGAGGGCATAGACCTTGCAATGATATAGGAGTCCACAGCACCCACCAGGAGCAGAGTTCTACACATAAGAGAAACAGCCATCAGTTTTGCTCACTTGATCACTGTGCACAGATTGCTTTTACCCCAGTGGTGGGAAAAGACTGGGCAGTGGTAGTGACTTAATCACTAGCAGGCACAGGGGCAAGAAAAAGACAGAGAAAAAAGGCACAGACAGTTGGTTTAATGTTTGCTTTCTGTCTTATGTATCCTTAGCATTACTATAGAGTCTTGCTTATTTTTTTAAGTTTATACTTGAAGGAAAAGGCGAAATAAGTATTGGTTGGTGAACCTTCCACAGGTTTAAGATCCACTGCTATAAAAGTATCTATAACATTGAAAGATGTTGAACTGCCATATGCAGAAAACTTCAGTAGCAGCTATTTGTGGCAAGTGAGCTGACATTGTGTAAAAACATTGGTTGAATGGAGTACTATTACAAAACTGATTAAAGAAAAAGAGGTATTATTGGGGTTAGAGAAAAACTCCTAATGATAAATTATTTAACAATTCGATCTAAAATGTGTACTTTAGAAATAAGTTCTGACAGATTGTGTTTTACAAAACTCCAAACTTCTTAAAAAAGTCATGTTAAAAATCCAAATATTATACCATGACCCCAAATGATTGGCCAGCGTGCACATTATATCGAGTTATACTAATGGAGAAAGGTCCGTCGCCGACTTTTTCCATTAGTATAACTCAAACACTGTCTCGCTATGTTAAATGGGTTTAACATAGCGAGACAACGGAGATCTCCGTTGCTTATTTTAAAACTGTCTCGCTTATGCTAAACCCATTTAACTAAAAAGCAACGGAGAAAGCAAGATCTCCGTTGCTTTTTTTAAGCTATGTTAAATGGGTTTAACATGGCGAGAAAATAAACAGCGGACATCTCCGTTGCTTATTTTAAGTCTCATATGTTAAACCCATTTAAAAAAGCAACGGAGATCTTGCTTTTTCCGTTGCTTTTGCCCACAGCTCTGATGTACCGCGAGCGCGCATACATCAGAACTGCCGCGATGCCAGACATCTGCGGAAGGGCGTAAACAGGCATTATACTATGCCATTATTTAAGAAAAGTAATAGTTTCTTTTCTTAAATAATGTCATAGTATAATAGCAATAACCACTTCTGGGTGTGGGTAATGCTATATTTACCACGGTTGGCTTTGTTTGGTCCCTCGGGCTTCGCCCTCGGGACCAAACCACGCCAACCGTGGGTAAATCCAGCATTACCCACACCCAGGCGTGGGTTTTTGCTATAATATAAAACCAAACGACAAAACAGCAATATATAAAAGTTTTTAATAAAAAACAACCGGTAAGCTCTTTCTTTCACATAGAACTTCAGACCTGGTTGCATCACAAAAAACACTGCATTTAAACAGTTTAAAAGTCACATGACTAATACACTAACAATGCTTTAACCCTTTCTTACATAAAACTACTTTGAAGTTTTCTCTTTCATTCATACCTGGATCTGCATCTGTATTGAGCCTTACTTGCCAGGTATATTCCTTCCAGTTTAGGTCATCTTCTGCATCAAAAACTTGATCGATTATAGCAAACCTAAACTCCACTTTAACATTATTATGGACTCATTAGTCCCACTATAGAGTACAATGCCCCTTTTGGAATGTACCTCACAAGACATCTGCAGCAGCTGGAAAGGCCACAGAAGTACCTCACAAAGAGGATTACTGGATTCAAACAAATGCCCTACACTGATTGCCTCAAAAAACTCCAGCTTTACTCCGTAGCATATCGCCTACTCAGAGGTGATCTCTGCCTAACATATAAAGCTATGTCAAACCCAGAGCTGTTGGACATGCTACACCTAAAGAAATCCCAATCCCTCCGAGCTACACACTCTAGGGACCTAAACCTTGTCACCACAATAAACAGGACATGCTGGAGGGATAGATTCCTATCCCAGAGACTTCCCATACTCTGGAACAGGCTACCCATCTATGTCAAGCAAAGTTCTTCATTAGCACTCTTCAAGAAAAATCTTGATGAGTGGATGGAAATAGGAAATACACCCCGGGGATCGCTTCTGTGTCTCTGCTTCACAGTGGCACAGGAAAATAACTTTCTTGGGTGGCGTAAGCCAGGGAACCTTGGTGGCTGGGCTTACGTAGGCCCTTGGGCCGATAGCCTAGTACCTACCTATGAACCTATGAACCTATTCACAACATGTCTTGCTAAAGCATTTGATAAATCTAGTTTGAACCTATGAACCTATTCACAACATGTCTTGCTAAAGCATTTGATAAATCTAGTTTGTCAACAGCCCTAAGATGTTCATAAATTCTATGATGGAAACTATGCATCGTTCTACCTATATAAAATCCCTGACAAGAATTGCATAATATTGGATAAACAACAAATTTAGATTGACAATTATAATTGCCTCATATATTAATAGTATAATTGCTAGCACTCAAAGTAACTTTATTGCCTGAGCACACAAACTTACAATAATTGCAATCATCACACCTTGACATTCCATTATAGCTAGAAATAACATCATATTTTTTAGTTTCAAAAAAATCTTTCAAACTTTTCCCTCTCTTAATAACAAGGACAGGTCTCTCACCTATCAATTATTTATATCTTGGAAATTTTTTAAAAACTTCCAATTATTATTAATAACTTTCTTAATACCAAATAAATCCACTGTGCAACACAAATTGTAATCCAAATTCGGCCTATCATCATTCATGTCATAAGGAATCCCCCTTCCTCTAACCACTAATGTCTTGGTCATAGCTTCATCTATGACCATCATTAAAAAGTTTTATATATTGCCATTTTGTTGTTTGGTTTTATTTTATTTTAGATTGTGTTTTACCTTATTTCTTCTTTCTTATGCTTAACAAATCAACTAGTTTCTATGTGTGTTTTTTTTATTTCTTAATGTTATCACATAGTTACAAGTTACATCTTGCCACAGTTACAGAAATGAAACCTCAGTATTCTGAACTGTTTCCACTCTTCACTTGTACCTTACATTCTTTGGTCATCTATTGTGTAGATTATTACATAAATGGTCATGTAGCCCTCTTCATGGCCTGTATTTGTCCTGTCCATTCAACTCTATGGCATGGATTGATGGAGCTCTGGCAGTCTTAGCAGACCCAACATCAAGTAATGGACCCTGACAGTGGGGGAGCCTGCTGGGAGTAGGAGGTGGGAATGAACATCTTAAATGGTAGCTTGTGTGTCCCAGAGTAAAGGTAGCTTCCCCAGGCAGACAGAAATGAAAGGAGAAGTGCAAGGGAGATCATCTGCGGCCATGTGTAAAATGGTAATGCATGCAAACAAGTCATCTTGACATAATTACACACCATGCCCTGGGGAAGGTGGGGAAATGTTACAGGGAAAAAAACTCCTTTTCTCTTGGGACAGCAATGTACCAGAGTGCCCCATCTATTTGCCACCTTACTGATCAGATTGACAGAACAGACAGAGGTGTAATTATGGGGAGTGGGGGGGCATGGAATTTCAAAGTACACTCCATTTGCCCTAAGAGGGTTAGGAAAAAAAATTAAACTGGAAGTATAGTTCTGGGGTTAGAATTTCAGAAACTTTTAGCGTAATGTTTCGGGGGGCAGGGCAGACTCAAAGAAATGGGAAAAAACAATAGCAAGGTAAACAGGAAAGGCACTGGAATGCAACTTTAATAGGTATATACAGCTGTAAAAAGTAGTGAAGCACAAATCCTGGAACAGAATGAAAGAATGAAAGTCGAAATTATTAATGATACATAAACAAGTGTAAGCAAAAAAAAAAAAAAGATAGTACAGGGGTATCATCATTCAGTCTGTCTCCAGATACCTCCATCAGCCATGGGAATGGGAGCAACTCAACAGCTCTTCTCCAGTATTGCTGTGTTACTAACAATGTGTGTTTAGTATTTTTAGTACTCTGTGATATTTCTCTGTTATTATAAAGTGAAGTGTAAGATGTCACAGCTCGAGTTGTGAACCCCACTCCACACACACACACACACACACACACACACACACACACACACACACACACACACACACACACACACACACACACAGTCAGTGAAGGACAGTCTGCCTATTTGAAATTAGAAATTATTGCAACAGGGAAGGGCTATGTTGTTACCAGTTATGTTCAGGCTCATCAAGACAAAGCAGAATATCAACACTGCAGTCAGAAAAGTACTATAATGCCAGGTATTGTTTGCTGGAATTATTTTAAAATACTCCATGTTACTTCTCCATTGCTATAATGTCATCATATCATAGTATCCCCTCCATCAGCCATCTTAGTACCTTAGACTGAAAATACGGCTTGTCAGGACACAGTAGTACTATGTTGTTAACAAGGTGTGTCCTATCATTTTTAGGTTCAGCAGTGTAGCATTAAATGTTAGTCCCTGTAGGCACTTTAGATTTATGTATCTTGCTTTATATCACAACTCCACTCAAGTAACACTGCATTTATAACAATCCTGTCGATTCAGAAAAAGCCCCACCTCCAACAGTAAGATCTGTGGCCAAAAGGGACTGTTTCCATGATGTAGGAAAATGTGATTCAGACACCTATTAGCTGCTGTGAGGAAAGACCTCATTACTGGCTAATTTACATGTCTCTGAATTGTCCTTAAGTACAGCAAATGCAAATCAGCACTTTCCTGTGATAGTCCACAGTGGCATCCCATGGATCACAGTGGCACAGGCACTCCCCTCAGTTTAATGTCCCACACGCATACACACAAACACACACCAACATAACTTGTACCTGTCCATGAGTTGGCAGAACATCCTCAATGTCTCTTATTTTTCTCTCTCCTCTCACAAATCATAGATCATTACTATCAACCAATAATGCCAGACAGAGTTTCATATTTTTTATTTATAGTAAAATGCATTGTGATGCTAGACTTGTTGCTCTATTATTCTTTTAAAGGAGTACCACACCCACAGACTCAAAAAACATGTTTAAAACATCATGGCATGATGTTTCCTACACTTTAACAGCACTCTGGGATTATTTACAGGATTTTAAATATTTTTATATGTAATTCCAGACTCTGATCACCTGGAGGCTGGCATATTGACGTGCTTTGGATAAATCAGGTTGCCATCCAGTATCCCAGAAATCATTGTTTGGCTCAAAAATGTTACATCATGCAGGCCTCCGTTTGCCTAAAGTTCCTGTCATTTCATAGATGTTGCATGCGTACAAAGTACTCAGTAAAATAGAACAGTGTAAGTAACATTCCCTGCTGCTGGATGACTACTTAAAACAGAAACAGTGCAAATGCCACAGAACACACTCAAAGTGCTGTTTACTGCTGCCTTTTTTTCTAATTTAGTTTAAATGGCACTAATTTGTGAGACAATGAATTCCAGTCAATTTACTTCTCCCCTCCCCCATAGCATTTAGCTTCCCTAGGTGTCAAAGGTCCTGAGGGTAATTTGACCTGGTAATTCCATTGATTGGCAGATCTCAGCAGGGTGCTTGACTCATATAATTTAATCTTTGCTCTAGCATTTCCTTTGTTAGAGGGAACATTTTTTGCTGCACTATAGCCATGGCATTACTTGACTGAATTCACATCCAGTAAGGTCTTGCACCAAGGAGCTAAAGAATAAAACATTTATGCTATTAACCAGTTTAGATCTTTATTAATTTAAGTGTTAAGGTATCACTTCATGCTTCCACCTTGTTAAAAATTGAGATTTACATGTGCATAGTATGTTGGTATGCAGTGTTTGCCTTCATATGTTTTTACTCCACTGGTTGGTTTGGAAAAAAAAACTTTTGCAGTGTCCCTGGATTTGTCTTTGTACATACAAACCACATTGCTATATTTTCCCCTTCCTTTTTCTTGTGTCCATATGTCACTTATAACAAAGTACATTTTTTATTGATTTTTTTTTTTTAAATAAAGAACATCAAGGTTAACTTCCCTTGAATCAGATAATGGATGCCACTGCAAGGAATCATTGTTGAAATATTTGTGCATGGACAAAATCCCTTACTAAATCTATTTGCCAGCCTCCAGTTCAATTGGTGCTATGGCTTAATATATTGGTGTGTTTGCTCATGCCTTCCAAATATCTCCACCATTACATACCAGTTTTGCAGTGTAGTAACCACCCGACATGCCCATACACCTTTAGCCATCAATATGCAGCTACTCCTGTTCATGTGAGTATGTGAATTCATTTTCAGACTTATGGTGTGGAAGCTGCACTGAATAATTCTAGGTGCTTGTTCAGGTTTCACATGGTGCTTGCTTAGAGCTACTCTCATGTTAAGCCACCATGAATATGTTGCACTGCCACCTCTGATACCAGGGTAATGTTTTAATCTTTCTTTTCCCGCACTGCACACTAGCAGTATCTGGTGCAAATACAACAGAGAAGTATGCAAGCGATACACCACCTAAGCATCATTTGTCATGCAGAATGTACAAGTATGCATACCAAATTTCTGTGTTTCAAAACATCGGTGTTACTACACTACTACTGAATAAAATGAACAGCACTCAGGCTGGGGGAAGGAAAAGGGAGCCATGACATCACAGAATGGGTGGGTCTTATTATTTTAGTTAGAATCAGATGACGGCTGTGGTGATGTCACTTTGGGGGAGGGAACTGATTAAAAAAAAACAAGTACCTGCACTGCCTGGCCTCGATGATGTCAGTAATTGGGCGACTCCAGCAAGCTTTATTCAAACGTGAGAGAATCATTTTGTAAGTGAAACCATCACAGTATGAGAAGGTAGGCTTCTGTTACAGAAGTAAGGGGAATTATAAAAATTGTAAATGCTTTATTGTTGTTGCTTTACAGAGGACAATGTAAATAGGGAGGAAAGGGGCCGTGAAGTTGAGGAATACATTAGAGAAACCTGTTGTACTCCTTTAAGTGAGTTCCAGTAATAGTTTAAATGTTCTCCCTGGTATCATCTTGTGGTCCTCCTGGCTTTGTAATTAAACCCCACCCCCCACATAAGCACACGCCCATCTCACTTAGCTGTCACTAATTTTATATGATGGTCCTGCTGTTGCCTCTTATAGGTGTCCTATCTCTCATCACTGTCAGATCATTGCGGTCACTGACTAATGCAAAACATTAGAATTTCTTACTTAGTGAAAAAAATGCCCCATTACCCCACCTGATTGGTTAGTGTAATGGGTTAAGGTTCATTAGTGGCTAGCTTTATTCTGTGTCAAGGGTGCAGGGTTTGAAACTCTGCTCTCCTTTTAATTAATTTATTTGATTTCCAAAGACTTAAGTAATATTTTCAAAGTATCTCTGGTGTCTAATGGTGGTACAGAGGTGCAACATATATCTGTGGTGTCTTAGGGTTCCATGTTCCCCCCACCCCATGTCTTTTGTGTTGCAAAAATTTGTTCCATTATTTTTTAAGTTCCTTTAAGGTACAATATAAAGAATTACCCTGGTGTCTAGTGTTCTCCCCTAATGCTTTGATGCTAACATCCCATGAAATTTGGAGAAATGGTCATATAAAGCACTTACTGTAGATAAAAGACCAGAACCAAAAAGTAACTTTTTAAAACGAAAGGAATCGATATTATTTGATTAATATTTTCCTATTTTATTTTATTTTAATATATTTTATGTTCTTTAGATAAATATTTCATTATGTGCTTTTTTATATATAAGTATATACATAAATAAAAGAATGTTCATATATAATAAATATTTAGGTAGGCTTTGTGGGAATTTAGACTCTAGTCGAAGAATTTGATTTTGCGTGTTTTAAAGATCTTAATATACATGCAATAATTGTGTTCTTTTTAAATGTTTTAAAGTATAGTTAGATTTGTTTCAATGTACCTTTAAATCATTAATTGAATGTGGGACAATAACTTAAACAATTAGTCTATGTATATAAAAAAGGCTTAATTGATTTTACACGTTTGTCTGAAGAAGGCGAGGTAAGCACCTTGCTGAAAGCGCTTACAATAATAAAAAAGTTTTATCGGATTTGCCAACTCTCATCGATTCCTTTCGTTTTAAAAAGTTACTTACTGTAGATAGGTCAGTTTACACAATGGAATAAAATGTGGTTCAGAGACAGCTTTAGCTGCAGTGAGAAAGACCTCATTATTGGCTAATTTGCACATCTGTGAATTACAAGTATTTACTACTGGGCAAAAATCATTTTACAGCAGTAATTACCTCTGGCAATCCATCAATCGCACTGGCATGGACACCTCCCATACATTCTCAGACACAAATTTAGACATTCATAGGTTTAAAGGTATATACTAGGCTAACAGCCACCAGAGCCTTTATAAACCTAGCCATGTAACTCAACCCAATTGTGTCTCAGTATATCAACAGTGTTTATTAGGAGGGTATATGTTAGTTAGGAAGTTTCTAGAGGTTATGTGTGTGTATGTGTGTGTATTTAAGGGGTATATTAGTTTGGGCATTACCATTTTTCCTCTGTCTATCAGAGAAATGGGGGGCCGGACCCAGGGTAAATTACCAGTTTTTCCATCCATTGGTCAAGGTTATGTTTAAATAGGATTAGGGATGGACTGTTTCACATGGATGGGGGAGCCTTTTTCAGAGCATGAGAATCCCCTGAGATGCATATCTGGCATGCCAACATGTCTTGTTTGTGTTACAAGCAAAATTTAAATCCTTGGATCTAGTGGTTCTGATGCTATTCATTTTGCAGATGTACAAAAGCTCCATCAGAACTGGGCTCAATGATACCTTGTATGCCAGACATAGATCACATGTCAGTAACCTGTAGGAGATCAAGTATTGAGATAGGGGTTTAAGGCAGTCTATTTAGGATGTGTATTTGTACCATGGATTTTCCTGGTAAGGAACCTTTTTGCCTTTGTGGGTATTCCAAATGTTGCATATTTCTAGTCAGGTACATGCTGAAGGGGGCATTATACTCAATGATGGGTCTGATAAGGACCAAATTAAGTAGCATTATGACTTCCTTGAACCTAGATGCCATGCATGCCCTTACTTAGAATTTGGATGACATAGAATGATTTTCTTACTACCTTGGCCGCATGTTGATCAAAGGCCACACTATTATCTACATATGTTTCCGGATCCCTGACTATTGGTCAGCTCTTAGGGGTGTCTTGTCAATGGAGTAATTAGTCTGGGTGGAAGTTTTCCCAAAAGGCACTATAATGAATTTCTTGACATTGAAACTTTAATCCATGACTTTGGCACCAGTCATTTGTCTGTGTTAGGCCCTCTTATAAGAAGTTGGTGTAATGGGGTAATTTATGATAGCTTCCAGTTTGCAGCCTTATGTGAACTTCGTCAGCCAAAGGCACTTGACATTAACCTTTGCCTCTAAGATGTAGATACCAAATAAGATCGGTCTCAGCATGGAGCCCTGAAGTACCCTGCTGGTGACAGGTCTCTTAGTGAGGGTAATCTCATCAATCCTGAATTTTTGGTTATGGTTTGTAAGCCAGCTAGTAATCCAGCAAGCTATGTAGTGATTTATGCCCAGTTTTGGTGAATTTGTCAATTATACCCAAGTAGGGGATTGTATCGAATTCCTTAGCCAGGTCCAGGTAGGTGGCATGCACCATTTTCCCCTCATCCATTGCCTTGGTGACCTTCTGAAAGAAGTCCAGCAGGTTTAGTAGGCATGATCTTCCTTTGACAAAGCCAAACAGTGTTGGGTCCAGTGTCTGAATGTTGCATATGTCTTTGTTGATCACTTCCATGATAATTCATTCCATTGGTTTGCATATTGGACTGGTCAGACTAATAGGTCTGTGGTTTCTGGGATTGGTTGATGGTCCAACCTTGTGAAATGGGATAAATGTTACAGTCCTCCATTCTAATGGTACAAATACTGTTTTATGGCTTTAGTTGAAAAGTGACTCAAGTGGTTCTGATAGGTCATGTTTCAAGCTATGTAGGAGGGATCACAGGATATTGTTGGGACCCAATGTGTCTGTGTTTTTGGCCTTAGTGAGCACTGCTAGGACCTGCTCCCTGCTAATAGTTGGGAGAGGGGGTTTTATGCTAGTAGGTGTTTCATGGGAGAGTCTGAGCTGGATTTGTCAGCCAGCAAATTTGCTATGTTGCTGTGTTCGGTGATGGTGACACCATTGACCAGCTGTTTGGCATACTGATGTGTGCTGACTCTGAGGTTTCAGAAAGAGCTGTAGAAGGCCTTGTGGTTATATTAGCCTTTGAGGCTACCTTGACCTTGTAATTGGCCTTGTTGGATTTAGTAAGTCCTGTTAGTTTCCTGTTTAATTAGAGTGCCCTTATAATTATGGAAGTTACTCTTCCTGATTTTAGGTATGACTTTTTTCCTTTTGTTATATATCCTATTAAGGTTAGGATCCTACCAGTGTAGTTTGTTTTTAAGAGTTTGTTTTGGGTTTACTTCTAATAGGTATAGCAGCCTCTATACAGCTATTTACATGGTTGTACAGGGTCTTTGCGAGCAATTCTGCATAGGTTGCTGTGAACTCAGGGGTGGGAAGGGCATTGAACTTTTAAAAACTATCACTTAATAGGATGTAGTTTGCTTTGGAATAGTTTCTAAATATTACAGGGTTTACTGGGGTTACCAAGGTGAGCTTTGTGGACCAATCTCACCAGTGTGGATGCAACATGGGGGGTGGGGTGGGAGTACAGGACTCTATCATATTGCTCAGTACCAGGTCCAGCATGTTTGAACCTCTGGTGGGTACATGCACTATTTGGTCAAGGGTGTCTGTGTTAATAAAGTTCAGGAATCATTGTGCCTATGAGTATGAGGTAGTGTACTGTACGTTTCCCAGTCTGTAGAGGGATAGTTAAGGTCTGCCATGAATAACATATTTGATTTAATGGTGAGGGACTCCAGTAGGTCTAAGTATAAACTATGAGATTCAAAGGACATGGAGAGTGACATGGAGAGTGATCTAGAGCTTGCTATGATATGGTGCAGTACTTTGTCTATGGTGATTTGCATGTGGATAAATTCCAGAAAACATCGTCCTGTTTAACCAACCTAGAGTTATGCTGGTTACAATATACATCGAGACCCCTCCCTGTCTGTGCCACTGATGGTCTAAATGTGTGGAAGGCACTGAGGCCTTGCGCTGCCAGAGTACTTTTTGCAGATTTAAACCATGTCTTGGTAATGGCACAGATATTTCTATTCTTCCGAGTGAGGAAAGCTTGTATGGTATAGTTTCCTGTTTAGTCTGCTAGCATTGCATAGTAAAACCTTTAAGTTTCTTTGGTTTTATTTGCTATGTTGGCAGTTTTGTCAAGCTGACATTGCCTAAAACAGGCTCTAATGGGGTGGATAAAGTTTTTTTATTTTTTCAAACAAGAAACATCTTTATTACATTATCATGTATGACACTGACAATCAGTATATAAATATAAATGAAAACAAACCATATTGACATAATTTTAGTTGCAGACATTATACATCATAAACCATATTGACATAAGTTTAGCTGCAAACATTATACATCACTTATAATCTATCCAGTCATTGTCAAACATTACATAGCTCATTGAAATCCTGCCTTCTTTTAAATCTTATTTCTTCTCTGCATGTACTGTTCCCACAGTTCCCATTTTTTCTATGTCATTTTCTCCTCCCCTTTTCTAAGGTCCCAATTCCAGTTGTTTTATCTCTGTTACTATGCTCAATACTTCTAGTATAGCTGGTTTACATTTTGATTTCCATTTTCTAGTAATTGCTTTTTTTGGCAGTCACCATAATTAGACTCAGTAAGGCCTTACTATGTCTAGGCAATTACAATTCTATATCATAGCTCAAAAAAATTTCCTTAGTTTCACCAATTTGCTCATCCAGTATCTCTGACAGAGTAGTCTGCAGGGAATCTTTAAAGTCTGCCAACTCATTATAATCCCAGAAAATATGTTCCCAGTTACCTTTTTCTTCCCCGTCACACCTCCAACATTTGCTGTCTACCCAAGGAAAAATATTTATATATGGGGTATAAAATACCTATGTAAGCACTTCCAAGCAAAAATCCTAAATCTTCTAGACTTTGTTGTATATTTGGGAGACATACATCCCCTGGGTGGGTAAAGTTTTAGCCAATATTTGGGAGCCTAGAGGAGACAGGTGCAGACCATCCTTTGCAAAGCAAGTTAACCATGTCCTCCCATGCTGCCAAATATTGAATCCCCCAGGAAAGACAGCAGAAACTAAGGCAATTATTTAAGTCAGTCATCTTTTGTTGGTACTGTGGCATAATCGTTGGTGAAGGTAGAATGCTGCTTAATGCAGGGTACATACCTACCTGAGACACATAGTAAGAGAGATCAACAATGTTTCTCTTCATATAGTACAGGGAGGTACATCTTGGGTCATTAATGCCCACATGGACTATGATAGAATAATACTGATACCTGTGGTGCAGCGACTTGAGTATGTGTGTAACTTAGTGGATCCTGGCTCCAGATAAGCAACAAACTATTATATTCTCCTTGTCCTGTGTGGTGAGTGGAGCGTGTGTGTGTGTCATACGATGGAATCCCCTATGACATGAGTCCTGGGTAATGTCTTTGCTTGCCTTATTGGCTTTGCTGTTGGGGCTCCACTGGCTGTAGGTGTATGTATGGTGTTTGACCTTGTTTTTTGGTTAGTGCTTTAGAGATTGCTGAGGATAGGTGTTGCTGTTTTATATTCTTAGGAAGTCTCTGAGGTTTGAGAAGATTGCTTTTTAGTGCCTCAGCACACGTTGGTCTGTGTGTGTGGTGGACACTGTGTATAGTGGATGTATTGTGTGTCTGTGTTCTTGATGACCTTGTTAGTATGTGAGATTTTTGCCCCCAGTGAAACTGTATGTACATCTCACACTTACTATGCTTCTTTCTTTAAGGATTAAATGGTTGTCTGTGAACATGAGACAATTGCTACATTGCATCAGGATGGCCATATCTAACAAGCTGGCTATGGAGACATATAGAAATTGCATAACAATATTGTCTGAACCTGTATCTGAGTGGGCTGCTGTAGGTTGTGGACCGGGTTATACAGAGGTCACCTTAGGTGGTCACTGGGGTTGCCAGTAGACTAGGTTAAATTGTGCTCAGATTTGAGACTAGTGCTGTCTAATGTGCAAACTAGCTGTTCTAAGCTTGTCTTCCCACAATGACTTTGTTTTAACCATACTAAGTTATAGGTTTCAGTTCTAAGGGTAGTTTTATAGATAAAATTTACTTTCTGGGCACAGGCCTCTGTAACCTCTTGATGTAAAAGCACCAAAAAAGATTGCTTGTAAGTGCTTGTGAGTGTAATGCTATGACATAACAATTTGAACTACTTTGACAAGGCAATTTCAATTATTAGGGACGTTTAGAATGATTTAAAGGCAAACTCAACAAATAAAACAAAAATAAAGCAGTAGCACTCTAAACAGTTAACTGAAGTGCAAAACAATAAAGTAAATCTGTTATCTGCCAAGGATGGAGCAGGATTAACTCACCCCCCCCCCCACTCCAGAATGTGGTGAGGGAGCCAAGCAGATGAGAGTTCTGGTAAAATGTGCAGGAGACAATTTATTGTAAGGGGTGCTACTTGTTTGCTGGGTGAGCATTTAGTATTATGGATATATGGGAAAGAATGGGTGGGAAAGTACATAAACAGGTTATAAAACAGACAATAGCAATGAAAGAGGAGATGGAGAAACTTTGGAATTCAGATTACCATAAGGGGCGGAAGCCAGAGACACAGCCTTTTAAAAGAATAAGAGAAGGATAGGAGGGTTAAGAAAAAATTTCAAACTGGAGCTGTGGTCCTGTGGTTAGAATTTCAGAAAGTTTTAGCTTAATGTCTCAGTGGAGGCAGGGCAGACTCAAAGATCGGGAAAAAACAATAGCAAGGTAAACAGAAGGCACTGGAATGAAACTTTAATAGGTATATACAGCTGTAAAAAGTACTGAAAGACAAATCCTGAAACAGAATTAACAATACTACAACTACTGCAATCCCACTGCAGACTAAGGCATATAATTATGCATAAATTTACTAGTAACCCTTTTTATGAAAGAAAAAGCACACACACCACATCCCCCCTACACAGTCAATCAAACTCACAAACACTTACCCATTCACACAAATACAAACATCCTAATGAAACCACCCAGGGAGATGCATCATCACACGCACACGCACATGCACACACACACACACACACACACACACACACACACACACACACACACACACACACACACACACACCCCTTTCCTAAACCCCGCTGCAGTGTGACCTCTCACATTGGCCACAGCAGGTTGGCAGAGCTTATTTTCATGGCTAGCCGTACTAATTTACCCAAAATCGCCTTATTATCTTGTAGTATGGCTAGCAAGAACACTCACAATGGTGATTCTTCCAGTCATAGAAAATAACTTGGGTGGGCTGATCCCTGAATCAGAAAAGGTTACCACAAGTAACCCTTGTGGTAGGGCTTAACACTCATGGTAACCTTTTCTGAATCCCAGGGAATGTGTGTTCTTTCTAACAAAATGAAAAACAGCATGTCACAGCTCCAGTCAGAAAAGTACTAAAATGCCAAAATTGCTTTCTGGAATTATTCTAAAACGTGTCATAGATTTCCAACAAACTGTTCAACTCTGTAAACTTCTCTTTTCTGTTAGTGTTTTCAGAATGATTTTTTATAAATGTTTTCTTTTTTTTTTTGACATTTTATTTGTGTTCTTCCAACTCTTTAGTACTGTAATTTTGTTAAAAGCTGAACTAGACTAAGTACCTCTTCCTCTCATTGTCCTTCATCTGCCAAGGCAACCCTGGCATCTACATCAGTAAGCAATGCCAACCTAACCTGTCTGGCATGTAGCACTTTCACCTGATCTTTCAGACAAACAGGGCCTGCTCTTCTTCATGTTGACATGGAGTCAATTTACTTACATGCATTGCTTAGTCACTTACAGATCTAAGAGCATGTTTTTCTCCAGGGATATTCAAGATATTCTTAAACAAGTTGAGACCTTCCATTAAAGATTCTTTTAAGACTATGTGGATGTCTTTTCCAGCACCAGGACCAAAGGATAGGTGCCTTTTGAAAGACTGTGGGCTATAACTATGATCTCTGGAACAGCAAGACTTTAAGAGATTAGGTAGAATATTTACTAATTCTGAGACTGTGGTATCTCTTAGTATTTCCTCTACTCCAAGATACAATGATTTTAGTATATATGCTTAGCTGGACTGTGGGTATACAGCTAATCATGTTAGGGGGTGCAGGGAGGTGAAGCACTCTTGCAGAAACCCTTGAAGGTGCAACACTGAGTTCTGACATTTGCTGTTTTGATCGGACTTGGAGTTAGGTTTTTGAAGTTTTGAAGTCACCACCTTACCTAATACATACTGCCCCCACACTTCAGTTTATAATTATTTTTCCTCCTTCTGTTACATAATCTTTATAATAACTAGTACTGTATTACCTTAGCTATGCCTCTGAGCATCACTGTACTTAAATCTCATATTCTTCTTCTACTAAGCATCCCACCCCTCCTCTCTCTTCTTATAACTGTTTCTCTCACTCTCTTGATCCTCCATCCCCCTATGCATTTTTCCCCACCCCTCTTTTTACCCCTTCTATTTAATACCTCTTCTTTCTCTCTACCATCTTGGTCTAATCATTAAGATATATTGGGGAATTACTTTTTTTTATTGCAAACCCACATTTTTTCAACTGTCCTTTTTGTTGACTTTGATCGTTTATTAACTTCCATTATGGCATGAATATATGTAGTTATGTATTCATATAACCTAAATGTAACTTTTTGCCATTGTTATTTTTGGTGTGGTGTTTCTCCTTGGGTCTCCACTTAAAATGGGCCACTAGCCCAGTTGGACTAACCTGGTTAACTAAAGACATATAAATAAATAAAATTAAGTGTTAAAACTCAACAGTTTCCTGTTTTACACTTCTGACAGAGAGCATATTAGGACAACACATTTCATTCCTTTCTTCTGCAAAATATTCTCTATATACATTTTCAGATGTAGTTGGTTTTGAACCCTGTCTGTTCTGTTAAGCCATTTACTTTTAGCTAGCCACTTGAGACTTGATTCAGTCTATATTACCTGCTACTGTATAAGAGTTTTCACCATAAAAACAGTGCTGATAAACAAGTTAGCCATCACTACTGTTCTTGCAGCAGACACCACCTTTTTCCTTTCCTCTCTTCGGTCCCTATGTTAGAAACCTCAGATGTAATGTCCAACAGTGCTCCGGGTTAATATAAAATAACACCACATGCAAATCCCATGAAGGCATAGACAACATATTAGTGGAAAAATTAATCTCACACTTTACTTCCCTATCTCAGCCTAATTATCTGTGGCACATTAGTATGTCCTTGCCATCCGCTATGATTATCTTTTAGCAAGTCCTTATGCTCTCTCCAAGGGTAAGAACACAAGCTCCTTGGGTTAGGATAATGTGCCAGGCTGTCTTCTTGTTAGCACCAAACATTGTATGGCTGATTCCTTAGTAAGTTGATTTTACTTATTTTTAACATTTGTTTACCAAGAAAGTCCAACTGGGATAGAGCCCATCTTCAGCAGAGGTTGTAGGAGAAATGATCCAAACGCATGTCATTGGAATGTGAGAGGAAAGTAGAGCACATGGAGGAAACCAACACGAATGCAGGGAGGACACAGACTCCACACAGAAGGCACCCCAGCCGGCTCTTGCTGTGAGGTGACAATGTTAACTGCTCCACCACTGCAATGTCCCGTATTCTCAGCCTCTGTACTGAAATTGTGTAAGAGGTATGGAGAACTGTTGTAATTGTCCCACTCCACAAAGGGGGATCCACTACGATTCAGGGGAACTATAGACCCATAAACCTCACCAGCCTTATCTATATGGCAGTGGAGTGCATCATTATGAAACGTATTAGCAAAGATATAGGCAGTCTTCAAATCTTGATGTCAAACCAGTTTGGGTTTGTTAAAGGCTGCTTCTGTCTCTTAAACCTGGTGGACATCTTTGAACAAGTCACAAAGACATTGGACTTGGGCAAATTGGTCTACACTGTGTACCTGGACTTCGCCAAAGCCTTTAGTATCATTCCACATTCTGGCATCATTGATAAGCTAATCAAAATATACATAAGCCCCATGCTACCCACTGGATAGCAAAGTGGCTCACTGACAGAACCCAGTCTATTAGTGTTAGAGGCACACTCTCAACCAAAAGAGTAGTTTCCAATGGTGTACCCCAGGGATCTGTACTGGGGAAACCACTCTTTGGCATCTACTTCTCTGATGTCAAAGCCAATTCCAAGAACTTTGGTGACAATTGTAAACTAGGAACCATCGTAAACACCCTAACTGACCACTGAATTCTCCAGGAGGGCCTAATGTTCACTAACAAATGTTGTTTAGACCATGGCCTCAAACTAAATACAAAGAAATGCAGCTATGTGTCCTTTTGACAAACTTGGGCATCCATGTTCCTGTCACATTGGAAACACTTCCTTAAAAATTGACTCTGTCATTAGGGACTTGGGTACTTTTAGTGACAATTAACTATTAGTTATTTATTTATTGACATTTGATTACCAGGAAAGTCCAACTGGGTAGGAGCCCATTTCCAGTGGAGGCCTGGAGAGAAAAGCTCCAAAGTATTTCAAAACATTTAAGAACTGTAATTTTATAGTCTTTAAAAATACAAAAAAGAACTACAGTTTAAATAATAATATCAGGTTAGACATAATATGAAAACATTAGTTAATAACAGATACACACTGTAGAACAATAATTAAATAAGAGAATTTTTAGCCAGTTGATAGAGAAATTAAAGGTAAGTTAGTATAACAGAAACAAGCATTGCGAATTGCAATACAAAGTGAGAGAAAGTGGGCTTATGATATATTTAGTGTGATATATTTAGAGAGAAATTGATAGAAGTAAGGAAGTAAGTGAAGAAGGGAGAGTAAGGACATGTAAGGTATGAATAGGTACTTGTTCCCATTTTAGGGATATAGTTTATCCTATTGCTAAGCAAGAACAGAGCCAGCCTTTGGCTAGGAAGTCTTTCAGAATGTTTTGAAGGATAGGAAGAAGGATATTGGCCTGATGGATACAAATAAGGAGTTCTAGGCCTTAGCAACATGGTATGAGTACAGACAATGCTCAGAAGATTTGATAGGTTTGTGGACAGACAGGAGTTTTTGGACATTGGACTGTAATGACTGATTGGGAATATTGTTGTGTAGAATGTTTAGTGCTGGATAAGCAGATGGATTCTGGAAAATTTTAGAGGTGGTAAGTAAGTGTGTATATGTTGATGGGGAAGTTCTAATCAATTTTGGCTTTTTGGTGCTATACATTGGTAGGTTCTGAAAGGGGTATTTGCTGCAAATTTAGCAACTTTGTTATAGCATTTTTCAAGTTTTGATTTTTTGTGATGCCTGAAGGTCAGTAAGGATGGAAGTGCCATAAAGAGGTATGGGGAGAAGATACATAGCGACAAGTATAGCTTTAATTGTGTCGATGAGAAAATATTTGGCTGCATATAGCAACCCTAGTTTTTGATGAGTTTTTCTTATGCAATTTTGTATATGCTGGTCTAATTTAAGATTATCATCCACTGTCATCCCTAATAATTTGCTATGAGAAGTGACTTCAACAGTTGTATTATCAAGCGAGAGAGAGAGAGGACTTTAAATTGTGTTTTTGCAAAGGAGAGGGATTTGGGGGAAAAAGTAATTTTGTTTTTTTAGGGACGAGTACGAGTGTTGAGTTACACAGCCATGTTTCAGTTGCTGTTAAAGCTTCCTGAGTAATATTTGAAAGTGTACCATGTTGTCAGATGTGCAAATGAGTGTGGAGTCATCTGTATTCTGTGTTATGGAGCCCTGTTGTGTGGATGTGTGGAGGGTGTTGGTGAGAATGTTAAAGATTAGGGGACCTAGGATACAACCTTTTGGTACACTGCTGGTGACTGGGAGGTAATTTTACTGACTGATACCTATTGGACAGGTAGCTTTTGAACCATAGCATGGTGGCTGAGAGAGCGACCTAATGAGGACATTTGAAGTAAATGTTTGCTGTGACAACTGTGTCAAAGGCTTCAGACAGTTCTAGAAATGAGGATGAGTCTGAACTATCCTCTGAGCACCATGTTTCCACTATTGTAAGTACGTCATTTTATATTGCCAAACTGAAGTATATGTTTTTGATCCAAGGAAGTTATCATCTCCATCTACTCCTTCCTTATCAGGCCAGTTATAGAGTATGATACTCCCTTTGGTATGTACTTATCTAAGCACATACTTCAGTTTAACAAATTGTGGCATTTCCTTATTAATACAGTCAAGGACATGTCCACCTTGAACTATTCTGATCACATTAAAGCACTCTCACTCTTTTCCAAGTACTATTGACTCTTGAGAGGGGACCCCTGCCTAGCCTATAGCACCTTGAAGGATCTGGTCCTATACAACCTCCTTCATATCCACAAAACTAATAACACATTAAACACACTTGTAAAAGATCTGAACTTCCACTGCAATATAAATAGGATCCACTAGCATTACAGATATCTATCAGAGGGAATACCTCTCTTATGGAATAGACTCCCCGTGGATATAAAGCATAGTAGTTCACTAACCCTTCTTTAGTGCAACCTGACAACTGGTCATAAGTGCATCTCTGGTCTGGCTCTGCTCTGGCCCATGCACATTTCATATATATATAAACAAAAACAAGATAAACAGAGACTGTGGCTGCTAATGGTTAGTATTGGAATGTGTAAGTAAATCAAGTAAAACAAAGTACCAAAACCACCACGACGTAAAGCATACATGACTCACTTTAATAAAACGCGTTACAAATAATACATATGAGTAAAAGTAAGCACTTTCGAGTAAAACTCATCAGACCTATTAAACTACAAACTCTAAAACTATTTAAATACATTCTTATCCAATCAATGTAGAAATGTAAATGAAGGATATGATGCGAAACAATCAATGACAGTCAAGGTGTATAGTATAGTCCAATCAATATCTCCTTCAGCATAATTTTTAACCAGTCATTGAATGTGTCAGAATGGCTCTTCTCATTTACTATTAAGAGCCATTTATTGTTCAAGAACTATGACCTCCTTTGGAAATGGATGCAAGGCATTGTCACTGAACATTATCCAGTAAGGATAGTCTTCCTGAAATGCTTAATCAAACTGTTACTGGTTGCCTAGATGACTCTAAACCAATCATCATCAAAGTCTAGAGAATGCTTACCAGTCACTCTTGTCTATTATATGAGTAAATGAATGACCTACATACTTCTCACAATCCCTGGGGTGGATATCATAGCAATTTAGAGACAACTATTCCAAAGAGTTTTGTTTAATGTATGGCACTTATTCCAACTCGAGTCTATGCAGATGTACTATTGTCAACAAAGTCAGCGACTAAGCTTACATCTTCTTAGATCATATAAACCAGGCTATGTGTCAACCAATAGAAATTTTCCTGATGGAATTTAATCTGGCTTTTACTGGTTGCCTCAATAACTCTCATCCAATCATTATTAAAAACTAAAGAATGGTCCTCAGTGGTTCTGATCAAGTTCATGATCGAACGGAGAGCTAATAAACTACCCACACCCTCCAAGACAAATATTGGGTCCATCATGACAATGTAGATTTTGTTGTCATAGCAGCTCAGTAAAATGCAAAGATTAAAATCTGGCTTCTGATGCCCTCATGGAAAGGAGATAGATCTAGGTCTGAAGTACTTCATCCTATAAAAGAGGTGTAACTAGGTTCAAAGCAGTTTTCCTTCTTGGGGTCTGGTATTAATGTCATGTCTTGGTGAATTTTAAGTAGGAGCATGCAGCTAGCCTACAAATGGTCCACGAGATCAACACCTTGGTATTAACCTATATATAAACTGCATCTGCAAAGGGGTTGAGGATGGATGGATACATATATATATATATATATATATATATATATATATATATATATATATATATATATATATATATATATATATATATATATATATGTAAAATGTGTGTGTGTGTGTTGCTCACTTAGCACAGAATTAGCAATCCCAGCCAAAACAAAATTCAGTGGGAAATGCAAAAACAAACCATGCTGTTTGTCAACCATCATAAATAAACTTTCCAAATAGAAAAAAACTCCTTAACTTATACAACATATCCAAATCTCATTATAATAAGGATATTATTAAAAAAAAACAAACAAAAAAAAAACATATTTCCAGGGAAATGAAAAACACTATTAGGATTAGTAAAGCAACCCATGAACTTAGGCCAGCTTCTGTAGATAAGTATAACTACAAATCCTTCTTCAGCTACATTAGGAAATGAAGGCACTATATTCAGCAATGCTCGCAACTTTTCAGACTACCCCACTCTGACCCTACAGACCTCACCAAAATACAAGTAAAAACAATATAGTGCAATCTCCACATATCCCAGAATCCCTTAAACACAGTCTTAACAACAAGGAACATGTCCTGACGGTAATAAAGAAGACCAAAAATACTTCCTCCATGGGGCCTGATGTTTAATAAATAGTGACACACTTTCCTTCAATGAACCACTCCTCAAATTGTTTAATGAAAGATTAGCCGCAGGATTCATTCTTGAAATATGGCACACCCTGTTGGTTATGCCCCTCCAAAATGGTGGCCTTGCCATGGACCCCAGTTATTATAGACATCAGCCTTATGAGCCTGATCTGCAAAGCTGTGGAGCATATCATAAGTGATATTACCAGTTATGATATCAAAAATCTCATTAGACTTAGACCTTCAACCATTCAGCTTCATCAAAGGGAGATCCTGTCTATTAAATCTATTTAAATTCTTTGAGAGAATTGCTCAGGCTGCTGATAGTGGTCATACTGTTCATGTTCACACAGCATTTCTTGACCTAGCCAAAGTGTTTGACATCATACTTAATGTGGAATTGTGAGTAAGCTAAATGCTTTAAATATAGATCCTTATGTGGTAAGATGGATAGCAAACTGCCTTCAAGACATAACCCACATAGTCTGTGTGTTAGGTAACCAGTAGAGTCCCCTAAGGCTCTGCCCTGGGACTCCTCCTTTTTGGCATTTCTTTTTCTGATGTCAAAACTGAGATTCAGGATCTGCTTGACTACTTTTGCAGATGACTACAGTCTGGGTGTTATTGTCAAAATGCCCGTATGACCCCTGTACCCACACCTCTCAACCTGCAGACATTGAAAATAGGAACAAAGGCTCTTGAAAAATAAGAACATCTAGCAAAAATATGAACATCTAATTACCATAAAATATGAATTCCAAATGGCCCATAACTCCTCTCTCTTCCAGTAGAAATGGAGGATCCTACACAGAAACACATTTAAAAACAGTCACAAAAATGATGAAAAATTATGTGCGTTATCAAAGAGACAGTGTAAAATGTGCAGACTTTAGTGAACTGTTGCAAAATTCTACCACACAAGGTCATTTATTTTAGCCTCAGAAAAAGGGAGTTATAAGATGTGTGTCTTCTTTCTTTGAATTATTGTTTCTACTTGTATGTTGGTCATATAGTGTTGTTTACTGCATACTAGACAGCTCCACAAATCACATGTAACAAGGGGGCCTTAGAAAATTGTGTGAAGGGGTAAATCAAGCCTAAAAATAGGGACATACACCAAAATAAGAACATCGTAAATCAGACCAGAAAATAGGAACATTCCTCCAAAATAGCGACAGTTGAGAGGTCTACCTCTACCCTTCAGAAAGAACTTACCATAGATAATGCTTGGTATACTGAAACTGGGCTCAAATTGAATGGGAAAACGTGTAAAATCATTTAAACTGCCAGATACCCCCTGCCCTCAACATATAGTGCAGACAGTACTGTACTAAAAGAAATATAGAAAGGAACTTAAATATACAGAGGCATAGGGTGGGCAAAAAGTTTAGCCAGAATGTATTATTGGGCATGATCAGAGATGCTGATTGGTCATTAGTACACAACAGAATTAAAAAATGAATGCATTTGTGGTCAGGGCTGAAGTGTGTTAGTGCTTTGTTTGTGGTCTAAGATATAACATGGTTTTCTACATTTTTCAAACAAGGAAGAGATTTTTTTTTGTTTTGTTT
Source organism: Protopterus annectens (assembly GCF_019279795.1). Taxonomy (NCBI): domain Eukaryota; kingdom Metazoa; phylum Chordata; order Ceratodontiformes; family Protopteridae; genus Protopterus; species Protopterus annectens. Next base: position 322,835,525 of record NC_056743.1, read on the forward strand.
CTGTTCTGTGGTAGGTGATGATCTTTACCCCCCTCCCCCCGTCTCAACTTAAAAATTGAGTGAGGTGCCTGGCTAGATAGGGGATTTGTACAGGATGTCACAGTAGGTAGCTACATATGTTTAAGTAAATGGATTGACAGTGCCCTCTTCTTCAAAAAATAATGTGAGAGCTTTTGTCAGATGATACTTCTGTTTGCACAGCTAATAGTCAAGGATATATCATCCAGCCCAAATCATGTCATTGTTCCCTTATATTCAGCACTGATTAGACCAGTAAGAGTATAATGCTCTCTTTGGGATGTACCTCACTTGATATATCAAACAACTACAGAAGCCCCAGAGTTTCCTGACAAAGAAGATGTCAAGCTTAAAGACTCTGAGTGACCAAGGGAGACAAGAAGCTACAGCACTTTACTCAGTATCTCACTGACTTTTGAGGGGTAATTTGTGCTTCATCTACCACGTCATTAGAGATCCTGTTTTTCTTTATCTCCCATGTCTCTGTAAGTGTAATAGTTTAACAAACACCAGAACCGGGGAACCTAAATATTCACCAGTAGATAAACAGAACCTGATGAAGAGATACATTCATTATGTAGCACTCCTCCCCACGCCCCCCCAAAAAAATCTCTGGAATAAATTGACTCTGCAGATTAAACAGTGTGATGCATTATTATCCTTCAGACCATACCTGAATGACTGGATGGCTGCTCTCCAATTTGCCCTAGGTTTAGCTGGCCTAGCACTTCTTCAGAAAGGGGGCACAGCTAGAAGAAGGGTATTGGCATGGTGTTAATAATTGCAAGACTAAATTGTTTTGAAACTCCTATGAATCAAAGACCACCTTCATAGCATCACTGGAAAAATACTGTGGAACAGAAGGTGCCTATGCTAACCATATCTTTGGGTTGTTCCCTACTGCACATGTACCAGGGACATCCCGCCATGCACTCATTTTACTTTTCAGTTCTTGACTGATGGCTGCTTTTTCTGTATTGCTTCCTTTCTTTTGTTTGTATTCATTTGCGCAGGTTGAAATATATCAAGTTACCTCTAACTGTTTGGACCTGTATCATTGTTTGAGTAGTCTTCCATTTTTTTCCTCATGAAAACATAACGCAATTATTACTGGCATTTCTAAAAAAATATCCTTTAGTTCATATTGTTGTCAGTCGGCATCCATAGTAGAATGTGCTTTTTTTGTTTTCTTGGTGGTGTTTGCCTAAATTTACTGTATAAATTTAGTGTTAAACTTTACCTAACTTGGTAGCTAATTTAGTTTACACAATTTCACTGTGCAGTTGTTAATATTAAACTGGTATCCATGCTTTATTTATTACTGTAAAGCTCGTCTTTCTGGACCTTTTCTGTAAATGAAATTTTGCTCAGTAGGATATCCCCCTTCAATGCACAGTAAATACATGTGTTACATGTATAGGATTTATGTTAGTGATAGTTTTGTTTTATTCTTCCTTGAAGTCCATTTTCTTATAGACCCTTTGGGTTTCATTTTCAGATTTTATTAATTATCACATTATTTGGACATGCAAACTATTCTTACTAACATACCTACATATGCATTATTCTAAATTTAGCATTTTAGCCACAGTCCTGAGCAAGACAATATGTAGACCATTTTAAAGGCTAATAAAATGTAAAATATGCCAAGTGAGTACTACCCGATTTATTTGCTTGTAAACTAGGCAGTCTCCTGCTTGTAGGTGTGATTAAATTATTAGAGGTTGATGATGAGGCACCTGAAGTCCCAGGTGCTCATATCCATGTGATGATACCTTCTCACTAACTTGGTGTTTAAAAAAAGAAATGTAAAGCCTTGAGATTTAGAACACTGGCCATGTGGTGGGATGATAAAGTCTTAGGACTTCATGGGATGTATCAATTTACCAGCTGATTAGGTATTTGTTGGTGTCTTCTGCACTGCAAGTTTTACTTGCTACCCTTACTAATAATAAGAAGGTATTTTAATATTATCAGGTGACATTCCCCCACCCCGTACTTCACCCATGTATTCTTTTGTGCTTTGTTTTATTTTCTAAATGATAGTTTAGCTTTGTAGTTTCATCAGCTCTGCACTGTTTTCACCTTTTCCGTCTAGCAGCTTTGTCTTTTTTCTTTGGACATTTCATGGTATAATCCTGTAAAGATGTTATCCTCCACCCAGCCCTTTGGGTCTGTTCTACCAAATATTTTGTTTACTCATATGGGTGTGAAGAAAGTTCACCCTGTTGACACCTATGTCTGGAATTTATGGCGGTGTCATGACTCAGTGGGAGTTACCTTCTTAAAAAAAAAAACTGTCATACTTTCACTTTAGGTATCAGAGGTGCAGTGTTGCAAAACCAGCCACTCCTCTCATGAAAACTTGTTTGACCCCTTTGTGGTGAAGAAAAGTGATTGTTTACAATACAGTTTATTATTTAACAGTTTTTTTTGCACTTATCTTTTCATAGTCATTGCATTACTCAACATTATTAGGTTACTGAACTCTTCTGATATTCTGTGTACTCTGTTGTCAATGGGAATCATATAATACCGCTATTGCTTGACCTTACTGTTCCCTTTGTTACGCTATTGCCAACAAATGATCTGATCTGACAGTACCAGACTATTGGAGATGAGATCCCCCCAACTGGCTATATGAAAGACTGTAATCGTAGGTCACATCCAGTAGTAGCCAGTTCTACACAGTGACTTCCAAAACTTCCCAGTGTGCATTGTCATATTTAGATTTATCCAATCTCTGGAACAACCTTCCAACTACCATAACTACCCTTCCTAGCCATCTTTTCAAGACTGCTCTTAAATCACATCTAAATACTCACTGGCTCTGTCCTTGCTTAAACCACGACTAAATCCAGGATTTACTAATCATTCTCTATTATTCTTCTTACTGTAGCTGCTAGACAAATTGTATTACTAGGCATTTGCTTATTTTTTATCTGTGATTGTAAGTGTGCTCTACTTAAACTTTAACAAATGTGCTTTTGTATTTAGTCATTTCATCATCCTCAATGCTGTAAAATTACCGTGTATTCTGTAGAGCTTTTCTCCCCAGGCCGCTGCTGAAAATGGACCTGTGTCCAGTCGGACTCTCCCGGTAAACAAATGTAAATAAATAAATAGATGGACATCAGTATAGGCAATGCCCAACAAACCTCATCACCAACTACCTTATCCTTTCTTTTTCCTTCACTTTTTTGATATTCTCATGATTAAACAGTTTCACATATAAATTCAACTTTATTCTCTGGTGTAAACTAAATACGATACATTTTGTGGATTGATAAAGTGGTTGTTTGCTGGAGATAATGTATACATTCAGTTAGGAATAATAAACTGGGAGAAGTGTTTTAAATTTTATTGATCTCTGTTTCAAAATTACTTAATGGACTTCAGTCACACCAACGACATGCCTTGTTTTCTGGTGTTTTGCCACCTTTCTTTAGTCTTTTCCTCCTGATCTTTCAGTATAGATTAAAATCCTTCCATGCCACTTTAGTGCCACTTACCTTTGAAGTAACAGGGGAACGGTACACAGTCTACTGACATCGGACTAAGGACCTCTGTTCATCTGGCTTTTGTGGAACTTCATGAGAGTTCTCCTAGGAGTGTGCTGTCGGTGTGGGGCTGTTTGTTTTTTTTCCCCTCTAGTTACTATCTAGCCATAGTCACAATATTGCCCCAGTGGTGCATGCATGTACCCTTTTACTGTATCTGCACTTGGCCTCTTAGTTTACTGTGAATGATAGCCATAACTCTCAGCTACAGCTAGGAGGTATTATCATTTTTAGCCCTTCCTGCTGTTCTCCAGAGGGAAAATAATTCCAGCTACCCTATTCCATTACCCCAAACACCTGAGCTTATTCCATTTCTGAACTTAGGACATAGCTAGTGTAAGTGACCCTTTGCCTGTTTGTCACAGGTTGACTTTTATTGGCAGATAGTTAATTGCACCGAAGAGTCAATATTTGACTCTCTTCTGTTCTTAACTTCTACCTACTTATGAAGTAGGCATGCTATAGGTACTTCATGAGGGTGTCCCCTTTGTATCAGCTTTTCCTGTTACCATAGTCAGTATTATTTTTAATTTATGTAGATTTGTTAAAGCAGCAGGACGTCAGTCATTTTTATACAGGATAGTTTCATTAGTTACTCTGTTATAAGCAGTTTTCATGGGTGGTGCCACACTGGGGTGTATGTCCCAGCTGTGAAATAGTATGCCCGGATGAGTGCCCCAGCTTCCACAAAATTCAAAGATTTTTTTAAATGCTAGGGAAAAAAAAGACCTGAGCCAGCATAGCATACCCATTATTTAAAGAAAAAAAAGGTACTGCTCTATAATAAGGAGTATTCTCTGAACTGCCAGACAGATCTTTACTAATTAAGCACTGTACAGAGACCAATCTAAGTGAAAAAAATCAGCCTTAAGACTTATTAGATAGATGAGTCTTAAGGGCAATTTGGGAGGATGAAAAGAAAAAGTTAAGCTAGGATTCATCAGTGAGTGTAATAGTAAGTGGAATAGCTTCAGTGTTCTAGTTCCTAAGCTACTGCAATGACTTTAGAAAGCGCAATTATATATCCAAGTTTGGCAGCAACCCCATGACAATGATAGATGAGCTAAATAAGAGGTTAGGGAAAGCTAGATTTTTGATCACCATGGGTCTTATAAAAAAAGTCTGTTGGGAAATTCCACTAATGGATGAGGCCAAATTGAAAAAAAAAATGCTTTTTAACCTCAGATAATGTGTTTCAGTAATAAGTTGCCTGATGTAGTCTTTATGGGGTGCCAGCAGAATTCCAGCATCTAAAGAATAGGGTGCTCAAGCCTTATATCCTGTACTGCAAAGTACCTGGATGATATAACTCATTTTGCAAGGGTCAGTCAGGTTCATAGGTTCGTACTAGGCTATCTGCCCTAGGGCATTTATAAGCCTAGCCAGAGTGTGTTTGGCTTTCGCCACCCATTTTAAATTAATTTTGCTATGCCCTTTTTCGAGGTTAGTATACTGTGCCTCTGTCTAACAGTGACACAGAAGTGATACTAGGGGTAAACCTATGATCTCCCATCCACTCATCAAGATTCCTCTTGAAGAGAGTCAATGAGGGACTCTGCCTAACCTGGCCTGGGATTTTATTCCAGAGTGAAGGGAGCCTCTGGGTTATGAATCTGTCCCTCCAGCATGTCCTATTTATTTCAGTGCTGAGGTTCAAGTCTCTCGAGTGCGTAGCTCGATGGGATTTGGATTTTCTGATGTGCAGAATGTCCATTAATTCCGGGTTGGACATGACTTTATACGTCAGGCACAGATCGCCTCTGAGCAGTCGGTATGCCACTGAGTAGAGCTGGAGTTTCTTTAACCGGGCAGCATATGGCATCTGTTTGAGCCCTATGATCCTCTTGGTGAGGTACTTTTGGGGTATTTCCAGTTGCTGCAGGTGTCTGGTAAGGTACATCCCAAAAGGGGCATTGTACTCAATTATGGGCCTGATGAGGGATGAGTAAAGAGGCACGATGACCTCCCCTGATCTAGATGTGAATCCCTTCATAATTAGGTGGGCTATATAAAATGTTTTTCTAACCACTTTGGCCACGTGGTTGTCAAATGAGAGATTGCTATCAACTTGGGTCCCCAGGTCCCTAATTACTTCTTCTGTAATTAATGGATTACCACCTATGTGGTAATTTGTGGGCGCTTTGTTTTTGCCAAAGGGGATGATTATACACTTTTTGGCGTTTAACTTGAGGCCATGGCTCTGGCACCAGTTGTCTGTTTCTATGAGGCCCTTTTGGAGGATGCTTGTGTCAGCTGGAGAGTCGATTATGGCGCCGAGTTTGCAGTCATCTGCGAACGTAGTCAGCCACAGTCCTTCCATGTTGGCCTGTACCTCTGAGAAATATATACCGAACAAGAGAGGGCCCAGGACTGAGCCTTGTGGGACGCCACTTGTAACTGGTTTGGAGTCTGACATGGCTCCAGCAATTCTAACCATGTGGGTTTTGTCCTTGAGCTAGTTTGCAACCCATCTAGTGACATAGGGGTTTATATTTAAGCTGGTGAGCTTATCTATAATGCCCGAGTGGGGTATTGTATCGAAGGCTTTTGCGAAGTCCAGGTAGGCTGTGTGGACCACCCTCCCCTCGTCAATGGCCTTGGTGACTGTTTCAAAGAAATCAACCAGGTTTAAGAGGCAGGATCTGCCCTTAACAAAGCTGAACTGGGTAGGATCCCGTGTCTGTAGGTCCCCAATATCTTTATTTATGAGGTCCATGATGATCCTTTCCATAGCTTTGCAGACTAAGCTAGTCAGGCTTATGGGGCGATAGTTTCCAGGATCCGTTGAGGCACCACCTTTGTGGAGAGGGACCACTGTTGCTGTACGCCACTCTTTGGGTACATATCCTGTAGTAAGGCTAAGATTGAACAGTAGTTTTATGTTTGGGTTTAGCTCTTCTTGGAGTTCATGTAGGATGCAGCCTGGGACACTATCTGGTCCCATTAATGCTGTGTTTTGCTTTGGAGAGGGCAGCTCTTACCTGAGCATCTGAGATGTCAGGGGGGCAGCACTCTGCTGGGATAAATATTTGCCCTTTTGGTGGGGGGGGGGGGAGTTTGCGCTGGACCTGTCAGCTAGGATGTTGGCAATGTCTGTGGGTTCGGTGTATTTTTGTCATTTTGGACTAATTCTGAGCATATCTGGGAATTCCCACCCAGGTTCCAAACATAACTAAAGAAAGCCTTGTGATTATCCTTAGTGTCCTGTGCAATTTTTCTCTCGAAGCTGGCCTTAGACGATTTTATGAGTGCCCGTAGTTTTTTGCTAATACTGATCAGAGATGCCTTCCCTTTTTGGGATTTTGCTCTATCATGTAGTAGCTTCCTCCTTCTATTGTATAGTTTGTTTATGGCTGGGGTTCACCAGACAGGACGTCTGCCTTTGGAGGATTGGGTCTTGGTTTTATTTGGGATTGCATGATCCATGCATTCCTGAAGGTGTTCATAGAATGCGTTTATAAAGGATTCTGCGGTCTGGGCCATATTTTCCACAGGCCCGGGGGCTTTGAAGGATTCCACCTCAGTTTTGAGGAGTGTGAAATTTGCTTTAGAGAAGTTTTTCACTGTGGTTTTCAGGGCAGGGGGTGGAGTCGGGATGTGAATATCCAGTGAGATTAGTTTATAGTCTGATCTTACCAGTGAGGGATACACTTCTGGTCTGGAGCATAGAGTTCCCATGTTGGTGATGATCAGGTCCAGTATGTTTTCTCCTCTTGTGGGAGTGGTAACAAGTTGTTCCATAGCATTTGAGTTTATAAATTCTAGGAACCTTTGGGCTAGGGTGTTGGAGCTAGAGTAATGCTCCCAGTCTATGTTTGGGTAGTTGAAGTCACCCAATATGATGGTGTTTGGAGAGACCTTCATATTTTCCAGTGTTCTCAGGAAGGCCGAGTGGGGTTCCTGGGTTTGGGAGGCTGGTCTGTAGCAGGCTATAAACTGGAAGGCAGTTTTACCCACTGTTAGTTGCACATGGATAGTCTCTGATGCTTCGTGCTGTGCCACCAACCTGGAGGTGTGGGTATCTTTGAGGAATATTGATACTCCCCCTCCTTTTGTGGTACGGTCCAAGTTTTGGGGATGAAAAGCATGGTATGAGGTATAACCTGGTAGTGCTGGGGTGCTCTCTGGAGCCTTGAACCAGGTTTCTGTTACTGCACAGATATCGATTTTCTCCATGCTAAGGAGAGTTTCGAGTGCGTGCATCTTGAGGTTTAGACTTCTGGCATTGAGTAGCATTACTCTTAGTTTCTTATCCCTTGTGATACCTATGGAGGTGGGTTTGTCTTTTGAGCCTTGCCTAAAAAAGGCACTATGGGGGTAGCAAGAGCCTTTGCCAATATCCGAAAGCCCAGGGGTGACAGGTGCAAGCCGTCCCTAGCGAAGCATCGTGTCTTGTCGAACATGTCATCCCAGGCTGACAGGCATTGGATCCCCTTTAACTGACACCAATACTTAAGCCAATTGTTGAAATTGATCATCTTGTCTTCATATTGTGGCATCATTCTTGGTTTGGGTAAGATGCTACTCAAGGTCAGGGTCATACCGGCCTGGGCTACATGCTCAGAGAGCTCCTCTATGTCTCTTTTCATGTAGTCCAGGGAGGTACGTCTCAGGTCATTCACACCAGCATGGATAATGACTGAGTCATATTTGCACTTGCCTTGGAGTGACCTGAGTGCTTGTGTTATGTGGCGGATCCTAGCGCCTGACAGGCAGCTCACCGTGACCTTCTCCATGTTCAGCCTGGTGAGCGGGACGTCAGTGTGCCTGACGATAGAGTCACCTATTACAAGTGTATTAGGTGTGTTGTTTAGCCTTAAGGGCTGCGACTGTTCGGCACACTGGCTTTGTGAGCTATGTGTTGCACGTGTTTTGTTTTGGGGTAGCAGTTGCTTGGGTGTCTGCTTTGGAGGTCTCTGCTGCTTTGGCAGATTTTTATTTAGAGCCTCCGAGTATGTTTTTGTGTGTTTATGTGTTTGGTTTGCTGTCGTGGTAGGTCTATGTGAGACTGGAATTGTAGTGAGTGTGGTTTCCTTCTCCTCCTGACTGGTTTCGCCAGTACTGAGTTGAGAGAGCTTAGCCTCCAGTATGGCTATATGGTTGCATCTCTCACATGTGTTGAAATTTGTTGGGAGGAGGAGAGGGTTGTCTGTGTACATGAGGCAGTTGTAGCATTGCCTCAAGATTCCCAGATTCACCAGCTGGACCGGTGAGGAGATTGACAACTGACCTTTGGACATGCTAGTATAGTATTGGGAATTCCTTTATAATTGAAAAAAAAAGGGTCAATGGGGAACGAGGTACTCAAGGGGAGTTTGTGAGGGTGTAGTGCTTTTAATATTTTAGTGCTGACTTATATAATTGCTTTAGTGAGCAAGTGCCAGGTAACTTAAATGCAATGTGTTTCAGGTAACTTAAATGCAAAAATGACAAACAGTAACTTTCTTTCAAGTGAAACAAGGAAATAAGTACAGTAAGCAATGCAGATATCACTAGGGATCCACAGAAGCGCTGAAAAGCTGCATTTTAGGTGGAATTAGCGTTTCAGGGAAATAACAAGCAAACAAACAAGCAGCATACAAATAAAGCTAGATTCAGCAGGCCTGGATCTAGTCTATGCTACAGTGACTTATTTCTTCAGTGGACACGTATTAGATTTAAGACTGAAGGGTGCAAAATAGAATAAACCTGTGCGGTTGACACCAGACTGCGGAGAACAGTGTGTGATGAAGGAACCAGTCTGAAAAGGAACACACTGAGAGTGGAAGCCTTTTCTGACATATGACAACTAAAATGTAATACTGATAAATGTAAGGTGCTCTGACTGCGCAACACTAATTTAGGAGTTGAATAAGGGGATAAACACATATCTAGTCATATGTCCATGAAACTTCTAGCGCTAATCATCACTGTGTAAGTATACTGCCAAGAACAACCTGAAAAAATCGTGGTCAAGTCCAACAAAATTATGAACATCTTAAGAAGGATAGACACCAGGGACTGGGTGGTGAGCTAACCAGCATATCAGGTGCTGATGAAGTCTCAGCGAGTATGTTATCTAGTTCTGGACTGTACAAGGAGATGCAACACTTAGTTAATAGGCTATGCACAGATGAAAGCTACAAAAATGGTTAGAAGACAAGTGAGAATGACATATGAAGAGGGGATTAAAAGCCTAGGGCATATTTGTCTAGAAATTAATAGTAAAATATGGGATATAGTATGGGTACGTAAGGGCACTGGTGGATACTGTGAAGGAGCTGGATTGAGAGAAAAAGGTGGCAGAGGAAAGGGTGTAAATTACAAGTTAAAGGGAAAGGTTTTATCTGTATGTGAGAAAAATACTTTTTCACAAGGAGGATTATAAACAGGTAGAGTAAACTTCCTGATTGTGTGGTACAGAACAAATTCAATGAAAGCTACAAGAGAGCTTAGGATAGGTGAAACAGTAGAGGTGCTAGGGTAGAAGGGAAGCTGCTGGATTCTAGCTTGCACAAACTGGGCAGAACAGGTAGGCCCCTAGTCTTCTGCCCAGCATGTGTGCATACGTATGATTCAACTTTTTTAGGGCACCATTCTTTCAGGCAGTTGCTGCAATATAAGATTTGCAAATTCTTTGATTTCGCATTTTCCTTATTGGACCCTTTAAGGTCAGGATGCCAGCTACTATGTTTGCTTAGAGCCCACACTTAAGTTTACTTTTGTTGAGTTTAGCTATCATTTTAATGTTCTCTTTTCAGCAGTTGTAACTCAAGTTTTCCCCATTGTGCTCTTTTGTGGGTGACATATATGCTTTTTTTCTAGCTATCACTTGCTGCTTTTCCACTGCTTTTCAACAGATGATCCTTGTAGCTTAGAGGCATTTGAACTTACTGCTCTCTACTAATTAACACTAAAAAATGCCTGGAGCTGCTTAGCAAAGGAAGAAGCAGCAGGTTTCCATTGGCCCTGCTCTATCTTTAGCTACAGCTGGCAAATCATGGAAAATTCTATACATTGCTAAGGACGGGAAGGCTTCAACCTTGCCCTGAGTGGAGAAGCTTCACAATTTTCTTTTGTAGAGTGCAAAAGAACAGGTCCTTTAAATATACAGCTCTTTCCAAAGCCTCAGCATATATTAGTATGCAAGAACATTTAAACTCATACAGTTTTTTCAAAGACAGGGTTATTCTCCACCCCCAGTTATTATACCTTGATATCTTTACCATATTGATTGTTCTACTTCTTCCTACTTATATGGTATATCAGTGGGTGTAGAAAACCATGAGTACATGGTATACCACATGATATGTACAGAAGAATGTCACTTTCTGGATCTACTTTGACTTACTGACTTCACTTAAACTGTGCATAGTCTACTGCTGCCTCCTGGTAAACCATCATGGTATAATTAAGAGATGGTACTTAGAACTGTAATGTTTTTGCAGAGGGCTGTGACCCATAGTATTCCCTGATGTGATGTTATGCCTTCCCATATCTCATTCTCCATTATCCCTGAGGTTGCACCAATGCAAACAAAAGGGAGAACCTAATTTCCATTTTTTTTAGTTGGTATGACCTTGGCTGTAGTATATCCATTCAACAGCATTGTAGGGACAGAATTCCCACTTTGAGGGGTACAGGGAGCACAGCCTCCCCAGCAAAAAATATGATGTATAATTTAGTTGTTTTAATTATTGAACACTGTGGTGTCTTTCTACAGTAGTAATACTGTGTGAAGTTAGACTTTGGCCTGACTTCAGTAAAGTTAACTAGGCCTGTCTAATTTCCGTTGTCTATTATGCTGTAGACATGCCCTGTACCAGAAGCTGTATGTGATTTTTTAAGCTGTGAAAAGCTAACAACTTATTTAGAACTGGCGATAAAAAATATAAGCAACATGAAGTCACATGTTCTACATCTTAATTTTATACTAAACATAAAGTCATTTGGTAGGAAGCATTCTGAGTATGTATGTATGGCCTATTTGCCCATTGAGCAGAAATGTGCAGGGTAGTAGTGATTCAGAGACAAGGCTTTTGCAGGTTTTTAATGTTATGCAACACATGTAGGTGCAGTGATAATGTATGATGATGTGTGACTAAGCATATATATTGTGATTCAGAAGCATTGTAGATGCTAATTGCACAGGTAAAATGAGCAAGTATAAAGTGGTTTAGCATGTGGGTTGATATCCATGTGCATGTAAAGAACTGCAGCAGGGCTGTTTCAGCTGTGGCAACTTCATTTAATCCTGGTATTGCAAGGACCTGTGGTGGTAACTGGCTCTGCACAGCAGCATCTACATTGGCTCTCACATCTCTGCAATATAGGCTACTTGACCAGCAAATAATTTAACCTTACTGAGTGAGGTGAAGACTGAGTTGGTAAGGATCATCTGTGACATATAATGTAATTAAGGCACACAGGTAACAGAGTCAGACAGAGCAGTTTGGTGCATAGTCTGTCCTAATTACTATTGTGAAATTTGTGCAGGCTACATGCTGCAATGTATGGTCTGTTTATACTGTGTGTCAAACATTAACATGCAGAAAAATATCACAATTGCCAGATACGATCTTTTGTATAGGAGACTGGGGACACATGATATGGTAAAAAAAACAAAGGATCCAATCACAACTCCATGAAATAACTGGTAAATGGAGCAAAGAATCCTAGACCATAAAGACTCCCATTATAAAAGCGAACATTATTAGAAACCAAACAAATGAATAAACGCTTTCTTCCAGCTTAACTGGCCTTCATGAGATTCAAGCAAGCAGTGAGAAATAACATTCTTATATACATACAACCACAGGAAATTAATGAATTCAATCAAGGAAATGATGTCACTTTTTAAATAATTCAAACAAAATACACATTTCCTGTATACCATATATGTACATATGTATACAATATGTAAACAAACAAGTCAACTAATAAATGATACATTTTAAAATCACTTAATAGATACTATGTTCTTTAAATATTTAAAAAAAACTGAAAAAATGCTACTATTTAAATGACTTATTAAATGTTATAAATGTACATAAAATATCTGATAAAAAGTATAACATATGCTAGGGATGATAAACAGATTAATAAAGGGGAAGTCAAAGGTTATCAGGGATACAATAATTCTGGAAATAAGAATTTTTGGAAGGGCCAAAAAAAGAACAGTTGGAGAAACAGGGGAAATCAGTGAGATTCAGGACCGAAAGGGCAGAAAACCTAGTGCAAAAACCCTGGTTACAGGCCACCATACCAGAATCAGTAAACAAGATAGTTAAAGTTAATTAAGTTACATTTGAATGTAAAAACTTTAAGATTTTCAATTACACTGATTTTAAGGTGTCTAGAACATTTTTCTCTGTTCCTCAAAGGGATGAAATTTGTGCCCACATTCAAACTAGATCTTACAGACACAATATTAGAAGTTAAGTTGTTTATCAGAAAACTTAATTTAACTTTATTCTTTAAAGATAAACATCAGAATTATGAAACAAGCTTAACAGAAAGAGCACGTTTAACCCCCCCACAACCCATATTAGTAACTCTCGAAAGACTTATCATAGAAGACATTTATAGGACTTAAGCAAACAAGTCCAATAATAAGGAGAAGGAATACAATCTTAGTAAAACTGAATGGGAGTTATTGCAGAAACTTTCTCAAGACAAAACAATTAGAGTTATGAAACCTGACAAAGGTGGGGGAATTGTGCATTTGATCAGACTAACTATATTGAAAAGATGTTTGAAATATTGAATAATCTTGATTTTTACGAAACTACTAGTATTAATCAAATTAACATAGCCCACAGATGGATAGACTCATGGCTAGAAGAATTTTTGTAGGATGAGAAAATTACAAACGATATTTATGAATTTGTCAAAGTAGCAAGCCCCTTATTCGCTACAGTGTTTGGTGTACCAAAGGTGCATAAAGATTACTTGCACCCATCATTTTGTATTATTGTGTCAGGAAGCAAGTCAAAAACTTACCCCATCGGGGTAGTAATCGACAACTGGTTAAAACGTGTACAATAAAATCCCTCATTTGCTCATAGATTCATGGGATTTCCTTAGTAGATTAAAGCATGAACTATGGGACAGTAAACTGACATTTTTGATCATAGATGTGGTGGATCTTTTCAATTCAATACCCAAGGATGAGGGTTTAGAATAATTCCATGCAGTCAGGTATTTAGACATATATTGTCAAACAATTATAACCACAATTTTCATTTTGCAATACTTGAAAAAGTAGTTTTTAATCCCAGGGGTGGTGATGACAAACTCTTGTTGGAGGAGAAAGAAGTTATATGGCAAGTTAAGTTAAATACTTCAAACCCCCTGGGAATAAATGATTACATTTCTCTGAAACCTATCTTAACGTCCAGGGCTTGATTTGTTTTTATTGTTTTAATATTTTTATTTCAAGCATATGTTATACTTTTTATCAGATATTTTATGTACATTTATAACATTTAATAAGTAATTTAAATAGTAGCATTTTCAGTTTTTTTAAATATTTAAAGAACATAGTATCTATTAAGTGATTTTTAAAATGTATTATTTATTAGTTGACTTGTTTGTTTACATATTGTATACATATGTACATATATGGTATACAGGAAATGTGCATTTTGTTTGAATTATTTGAAAAGTTGCATCATTTCCTTGAATGAATTCATTAATTTCCTGTGGTTGTATGTATATAAGAATGTTATTTCTCACTGCTTACTTGAATCTGATGAAGGCCAGTTAAGCTGGAAGAAAGCACTTATTCATTTGTTTGGTTTCTAATAAACTTTGTTTTTATAATGGGAGTCTTTATGGTCTAGGATTCTTTGCTCCGTTTAGCAGTTATTTCATGGACACATGATACGGTGACAGGAAAATTACACAGAGTAAAGGTTACATGATACATACAGGGGGTTAGGGCAGATCACACCTCATCATTGATGTGAAGGGCATTCTGAGAGTATTCCATGTGATATGCCTTGTGGCAGTGGGCATTCTGAGGGGTGTCCTTTGGAGTATTCTCTGTAATATCTCCTCGGAGTATTCTGTGGAGTGTTCCATTTGGGGTTCTATGTGGTATCCTATGATATTTTATTTGGGATGTTCTGTTTTGAGCTGTAGCAGTGCAAAATTGATTAATTGGCTGGAAGTCTTCTCATTCAGCCAGGAAAGATAACAACCAGCAAGTTGTCACTGCTAGCATTTCTTTTTGGGAGCAGGGTATTGCTGCATAGGATCATGGTACAGATTACAGGACTGGTCACTTTATGGACTCACAGGATTTAATGTTACAGGTGCAGCCAGTGTGCTGTGGCTTTCAGCAGCATCTGCAGATGCATGTGTCTTAGCTACTGATGATCCTGAGTATCCACATCTGCTCCTGCTGTGCCTGACAGATCTGTGTTGCATGGCATCATCTGGATGGTGTAATCAGCAGTGGCTTTGTGGGCCACAAGTAACATCATAAAATGGATTAGTACAGAATGATACAGGTCAGCACCTTTGTGGTCAGCACATGGATGGTATGTGTGGCAGCAAGGTATGCTTGGAAGACATTGGCTTATTTATGTCTACGCTTTTGGGTATATGTTGTGGATATGATCTTGCGTAGTAACTTGAAGTTATGGCTGGATGAGGAGACATTTGCATGTCCACTGCTGTACTTATACTTTTTGTTTATGTTAAAGTAAATTGGATGCAGCCAGCCTATACATTCCTATTATAGTGATATTTGTTGCATACTAACTAGTTAAGATATTCTGTCAGCTGAAAGACATAGTTGCAGGCCAGGTAGTGATAGCTTCAGCACCATAACTGCCACTGTTAATAATAAAACTCTGTAGCGTGTTAAAGCATCGGTCTAACAGTATAATAGAATTCATACTGTACAGAGAATAATCTAACAACAGTTGATTGGTACTTCAAGCTAACAGAGTATTAATACAAAACTTACTTTAATCACAGAGTGAAGCTGCATTCAAATGTATTGCCAAATAGTCTTGAGCTGTTTTCCAAACAAATAGCTAGCAGTCCTGAGTAGACGTTGGCTGATTTTTTTGTGCATTTTTATATTGATTTTCTTTTTGCACAGATATTGAGGCTAATCTGAGTTAGGGCGGTCATGGTGGTGCAGCGGTTAGCACTGTCACCTCACAGCAAGAGGTTCTCTAGTTCAATCCTCGGCTGGGGTGCCTTCTGTGTGGAGTCTGCATGTCCTCCCTATTGTCGCATGGGTTTCCTCCTGGTGCTCCGGTTTCCTCCCACATCCCAAAGACATGCTGTAGGTGGATTGGACACTAAAATTGGCCCTAGGTGTGTGTGTGTGTGTGTGTGCCGTCTGTGGAAGGTTGGGTGCTGGGCTGGCAACTCGATGCTGTAAAACTCAACTGCCAATCATGAGCATACAGGTGATCCACTGTGGCGACCCCTACCCGGGAAAAGCTGAAAGAAGAAGAAGAAGAATTGAGGCTAATCTGACTTGAATATTTCTAAAGCACTTGATTAATTAAGTCGGCAAATAAATTGCTCTGGAGGAGCAGGCATCTGTGCTAGACCTTATATAGTACAAATGAACAGTAATTAACATTGCAGTAATGGCATCTGGACATTGCCTCAGTGCTATGATCCATGCACCTAACAGTGCATTTGGGATTCAGTAAAGGCTGTAGTTAAGGTATTGTTACATGGGAACCAGATGCAATACTGATTCCTAAACCCTGCAGAAATAGCGGATAGTAGAGACATAGAGGCTTCTAATTGCACCCAGAGCCATAAACAAAATGGCACCAGCATGGCGCACAAGGGAAACTTTGATCCTATTGTATTATCTGCATAAAGAATATGAAGAGCAGTTGTTGTAGCAACATGACGGAACAGAATTGAAGGCCAGAATGAGGTAGAATGCAAACTATCAGAACAATCAAAATACCTACAGTCACTGAATAATGTCACTGTTACAGTGACCTGGCAAGGACACAGGGGTACTGGCTGAAGGAATGGCAAGAGATAGTCACTGATATATAGCAAACATCACCTTTTTCATGCCATATGCTCTCCTAGATTGTTTTTTTCTCACTTGGCTTTGAATCATTTTATGATTTAAGCTTGACAGGCCACTGTCATAGCTGGCAGTTATAGGTTAGCCATATACGTTTGGGCTGTTGTTGGCATACAGTGACCTGTATCTAGTATGGCTGATGTTTGTTGGTAGTGGAAAACAGTATCTAGTATGGCTGATGTTTGTTGGTAGTGGAAAACAGCACAGCTGGAGCATGATATATGCCCATGTGACATGGCACACATGCCTTTATCAGTATCATTGCTATATACAGGCAGCTGTTGACAGCAGGACTGATATAGCCACGTTTGTAAGGGTATTGTGTGCAGGCTTTCGACTTTGTCAGTTGACCGATTATTCACATCCATCAGGTATTCATTGTGGTCTACAGATATTACTGATTAGACTGGTTTTACTCTCAGTATGCATGGTGACATCTACTTGAACATGCATACTTAAAGGTTCTGCATGTTGCCATATGTATAGTTATCATAGCAGCCTTGGTTCTTATATCTGTCTATGTGTATGCCATCTGGGTGTGTCTATCTTATGCCGATCAAATTAAAATTCACTTCATTGCAGCATGATATGCAGGTGCAGAACAGGCAGCACACTTACTGAGGAAGAGAAGGCAGACTGGACAGGATGGAAAGCGATTCTCTCATTGATAGCCTTTGCTGAAGCATTTGTTTGCCTGTTTCCACTGTAATCCCCCATTGAGGGGTGCCAAACAGGCAGCACACTTACTGAGGAAGAGAAGGCAGAAGATCCCCTCATTGATAGCCTTTGCTGAAGCATTCGTTTGTCTGTTTCCATTGTAATCCCCCATTGAGGGGTAGCTTCAGTACTACACACCAGGCAACTTGCAACATTTATTTATTTATTTATTGACATTTGATTACCAGGAAAGTCCGGATGAGTAGAAGCCCATTTTCAGTGGAAGCCCAGGGAGGAAAGCACCAAATTATTGCAAAACATTTTAAGAACAATGATTTTACAATCTTTAAAAATAAAACAAAAACATCTGCAGTTAAAATAATTGCAACAAATTAGACAATATAAAAATATTGGTTAAGAATTGATACAAGGTATATGACAATCATTTAATATTTATAGAAATTTTAGACAGTTTGTAGAGAAATTAAAGCTAAATTAGTCTAATACAAATAGGAATTGCGATATGAAGTGAGGAAAAAACAGTGTTGTGGCATATTTAGAGGGAAAGTCAGGGAAGAGAATTGGATAGCAGTAAGGAAGTAAGTGCAGAAGGGAGAGTAAGGAGGTATAAGGAATGAAAAGGTACTTCTTCACATTTAGGGATAGAGTTTATCCTGGTTTTGAGCAAGAACAGAGCCAGATTTTAGCTAAGATGTCTTTCAGAGTGGTTTTAAAAGATAGAAGGGAGGGAGGGTGTAGACCTGAATGATACAGGTAAGGAGTTCCAGGCCTTAGCAACCTTGTAGAAGTACAGACAATGCCCCACAGATTTGCTAAGTTTGTAGACAGACAGGAGTTTTTGGTCACTGGATCTCAATGACTGACTGGGAACATAGTTGTGTAAAATGTTTTTTAGTGATGGACAAAGCAGATGGATGCAAGATAATTTTATAGGTGTTAAAAAGCTATGTATATTAGTTGATATGGCAGTTATAACCAATTTAGGCTTTTCAGTGCTATAAAGTGGTGGGTTCTGAAAGGGGTATTTGCTGCAAATTTAGCAACTTTGTTATAGCATTGTTCAAGTTTTAATTTTTATGAAGCCTGACGTTTGGTAAGGATGGGACCACCATAAAGAAGAGTGGGGAGGAGAAAAGTAGTGGCAAGTGAAGTTTTAGTTGCGTTTGTGAGAAAGTTTTGATGAGTTTTTCTTATGCATATTTGCATATGCAGGTCTAATGTAAGATTTTCATCCACTATCACCCTAATAGTTTGCTATGAGAAGAGACTTCAATGGTTGTATTATTGAGAGAGGACTTTACATTTATTTATTTATTTTATTTTTATGAGAGAGAGATTTGGGGAAAAAAGTAGTAGTCTGGTCTTTTTTGGGTTGAGCATGAGTTGTGAGTTAAAGATCCATGTTTCAGTGGCTGTTAAAGCTTCCTAAGTAATTTTTTGGAGGTGTACAATGTTGTCAGATGTACAAATAGGAGTGGAATCATCTGTATATTGTATTAGGGTGGCCTGTTGTGTGGACTTATAGAGCATGTTGGTGAAAATGTTTAAGAGAAGGGGACCAAGCACAAGGATTTGTGGTACACATATGAAGGAAACTACATCTGTGGTCTGTGCATATGTGTGCGTGCCTTCACCACTGGAATGTATCTATCCTGTTTGCATAACTGCTGTAAATAACATTACAAAAGCACCAGAAGCTGCAGAGCAGAGCACCTGCATAGTTTTCCAATTATTCCTGCATGGCAGGGTCACTTGTGCTTCTATGAATGCTCCACTTTCTACAATATGTTACTAGAAACAAACATAGCTTTGAAGTTATTTGGTTATATTTCTTTGAATGTGTATTTTACATGTCTTTTTCTTTTTAAATGTCACCAACCTCATGCAACCTATTCTCAACTAATAGTATTTGTTGGCAGCATGCACATCAGCAAGCATTCACATGTGACTCATTACAATGCTATATGGGCCCAGGTTTTGCCCTGTACCCTATCACACGCTGGTCTTTGCTCTGTATCCTCTTAGCTCTTTAGCTTCAGTGCACTTCTTCCATTGGTTAGGTTTTGTTTGGTATGAAACTCTGTCTCTCTTACATGCTGGATCCTTAACCTCATGGGCCTGGAGCTGAACGCTATGAGAGGTCAGCAGCACAGGACTGAAGGCTAAACTGTGTGTTTCAAATGCAGGGCCTCTTTCAGACAAGAGGTCTAGAACTATAGCTCCAGCTGCCCTGTCACTGCAGCCCTGCTTCCTTCTACATTCTAAAGAAGGGTTTGGCAAACTTTGACTATTCACTATGCAAGACTTGTGCTGCAGGCATGATATGTCTTTGAATCCCACCTTGTATGATCTTTGGACCATCCTGGTATGTTATGTTTTTTCCTTTAGAATCCTTGTCTGAAATCATCCTTTTTAATGCTAAATACTTCAAATAACAGAATGTGCTAGCAATAAAAGTTCTGTCAGCATCTAGTTCCTCTGATGCCTTCATTTTATAGACAGTAAACCAGATATAGAGTATTTACTGTTTAGCTATATGTTTTAATATATTGTACATATTTACAATCTGTAAGTGTGTGAAACATGTGTTTGAGTTTCAGGGTACCGTTAAGTTATTCTAACAAGTTACATATAATGGATAGCTCTTAAACAGTTTTGTGATTAAAAAATCATGCTTGAATTTTAGTAAACAGTATGCTGGATTCAACTGATTTTACTGTCTAATACTGCAGATGGGATTTTGCTAATGCAAAGCCTTTTGCATTACTTTCCATTATATCCTGGCTAATCAAGAGTAAACAGGTAACTATAACTGCTTTTCCATTCAAATGGTCACATTTGCATTTGTGACTGCATATTGCTAAGGCTACGTGGCACTAGCCTCTTTTTCTGTCAGCCACACCTGCTTATTGCTTTTCATCACGTATACTGCAGTAAAAGCTTTATTTGCTCAAGGAAAACATTTTCTTGGGTCTTGCTAACAAAGAGTCTGACTTTTTACTACAATATACAGATAGCAGTCTTCAGATGGAAAATATTTGCAAGAGTAAATCAAGTTGGGACAATTCTAAATTGGTGTTGAGCAACTGCTATACATGTGCGGGTGTGTCTCTTTAGTTGTTATCATGTACCTACAGGAATGCAGCAATGAACACTGAATAGTTGACATGCTGTTTATATACTTTTCATTCTCAGGATAATTTAGTGCTTTTTCATTGTTTTTTTTTTTTTTTTACTTGCCTGCCATGTCTCATCATGGATTTAGTGTTACCAATACTTTACTGGCTTAATTGGCAGAAATGCAGGGAAACATTTTGTAGTAGGAATTTTTATAGTTACTGTACAATGAATTTCCTTAATTACATCAGTAGGTAATGCAAACCCGGGGTTAAGTCTGGCAGTTAGTACAGAGGATCATAAAGCTCAACCTCCTAGCACAAGAAAACTCGATGAACCTAAAATAATGTGGAGACCAAGGACCAAAAATAGGGACATGTTTTAAGTGTTGCTCTTATAAACTTAGAAAGTTGCTAGAATAACAGGATTTGTGTTAACATGCATTTCCTGAAGGATATTAAGTCTGAAATGCAAATGTCCGTCATTATTTAATTACTTTAATCCTCAGTGATTTGAAAGAAAACCAGAAATTTTATGAGGAACAGACCAAAAATTATGAGTCAAAACTCTGGATATTCTGCAAAAATCTGGACAGTTGAGAAGGATGGAGAGGATTAAGGCTCTGAAGTGTTAAGCTGCTTCCTGTAGTTAAGAGTACAGGGTTTGAGACCTTCCATCTCCGTTTGTATACAGTGTAACTTTACCAAGTCACTTAACGAGAGAGACCACCCGGATTGCCCATAAAAAGGGACATTTGTCTCCAGTGAACTTCTCTGGTTAATACAAACAATGTTGTTTGTCTTTTCGGCTTTTCCCGGTTAGGGGTCACCACAGTGGAACTCCGGTTTGCTAATGATTGGCAGTAGATTTTTATGGTGCCGAGTTGCCAGCCCAATGCCCAACCTTCAGCGAAGGCACACCCATTCACACATGTCTTTCGGAGGCCACTCGACCACGGGGAGGACATGCAGACTCCACAAAGAAGGCACTCCAGTCGAGAATCAAACAGGAGAACCTTTTGCTGTGAGGCAACAATGCTAGCGCTGTACCACCGCGGCTGTTGGTTAATACAAACAATACAAAGTGAAAATAAAAGAAGCAGAAGCTCATGTTTTTGCTGGTGAGATGTAACATGATATAACATGGAAAAAACTACATGAAGGGTAAGGGACTAGAAGTGTGGAGCTTGGAAGCTAAAATTTAAAGTCAGACATTGCATAGTCACGTCTGTCAAACACAGAAATTGTAGAGGAATTTAAATGCTAAGATACCTATACATGTCCACACCAGCCAGCACAGAACTTTGGTCTTCGTATGTTATTGATGAAACTCTTCCATAGTGACCTGCAGTTTTCTCCAAGCAGAGCAAAAGATAATAAAGCCATTTAGGTACACAGAGTGCCTCCTACTTATAGAGATGGGAAAGAATAATACTCCTGTCATCCAATAGTAATCCTTGCAGGAAATGCCAAGACCATGTCTGGATTCCTTAATTCCTTTATACATCCTACCTGGTAGTATTTCTCATATTTCTTAATAATAAGTGAACAACGGATGCAATTTTTAAGCCTTAAGGCTGCCCACCTTATTGCTGGGAACCTGTCGGGTAAGGTTGATATGCCACATGGCCTAGCTGAAACCTGACTCAAGTGTAATTCTGTTCCTTCCAGTTTCCAATCAGCCTATTTAATATTTGTGGAAAACAGGACTAGCGAATGTGTAGGTGGCAGACATCTACAGGCTTCTCTTATTACTCAGTGCTCAAGTTCTTCTCTCTGCTCAAATTACTGGTCATTACTGAAGTTCTTATCAGCAGCCATGTAAACCCAGGAGTGCATACAGCTACTGTACATACCACCTAACAACTCTTGGATTATTTCCACTGTCACTAATAGCATCTTTAACAGTGTGGGAAGGGCTGGATGCTTCATTTTAGGAAATTCATTGCAAAGTGTGCAGGAAAGTGCACTTGATGTCTATTCCATGCCCTGTCTGTCAGAGGTATTCTGCAGTTTGGTTCTCAAACTACCTGTCTCACTCAATATATTAGCAGTCACTGTTTACTGAAACTGGGATTACAGGACCATATAATTCTTAAGATACCTTTATAATGATCATAGGATTCATAGGAGTTTTAGAGCTATTTTTGTCTAACAACTGTGTATGCATGCCTTGTCAATACCCACCCTCAAACTTTGCATGTTTTCTCAAAGTGGGAGATAGCACCCAACCTGTCATGCAGGTTCAATTAGAAGGAAGATATGGAATCACATTGTTTAACCTGCAAGGGAAGGTCATTCAGATAAGGTGGAGGTACTGGTGATGAATCTATCTCTCCAATACATTCCATTCAACTGCTAATGAAGACTCTAGTTTTAGTGGAGCTGTCTGTGTTAGTGAGATAAAGGAGGGCAAGGACCATGGGATTTCTAATTGCATGGTGAGTGAGGCACAGAACACTTCTCTGGAGCCAGTAATGCACAGAGTGCAAGCTTTTGGTCTCTTCTGATAACTTGAGTTTCTTAAGACCAGAGGTCTTTTTTTTTAGGAACCTCTGGGGCTTTTTTAAAATTTTTTGAGATGTTATGTGAGATACATACCGAATGGAGCATTGTGCTCTATAATGGGTTTGATCAACGCTGAATATAGGGAAGCAGTAACATCTGTGGATCTAGAAATACCTTTGTCACCAGGTGTGTTAAACAGAAAACTTTCCTGACAACTGCTGCCATGTGGTGATCAAAGGAGGGGGGATCTCCCAAGCCAAGTTCTCAGGTCCCTAACTACCTTTTTGTTTTGTATGTTGTGAATAACTTTAGTTTTCCGAAAGATGCTGTACTATACTTTTTAGAATTTTCCTTACACCAGGTATTAACTAAGGTAAGCTGCAGATGTCTAAAAGGGTTTTAACAGTTACATCCAATCCAGTCATCTGCAAATTTGATCAACTAGAAGCAATGGTTATTATTTTTGAGATTAGAGAAGTAGATGCCAAACAGGGGAAGACCCAACACAGTCTCTTGGTAGAGAAAGGGTCAGATGTAGAGTTTCCAGTGTGGTAAGCAAGCAGAGGATTTAGAACTCTGAGTCAAAAGAAGGTGGTGCATGATAAACACCACTCCAAAGGTCTCGGTGAAAAGGTGAAGTTAGAAGTGACCCTATCAATAAAATGTAGGGATGCATTAGCTTAATTTCTGTTCCTTACATTAGTGTAGTTGCTCTCTTTCTAGAAGGCTTCTACGATTCCCAAGGCAGACACCGGTATGCACCTAGGAATCTAATATTGTGGTATTTTACCTCATTATTTATACTTACTTCATAATCTGGTGAACCCTTCATACAGCAAGGGAATAAGAGGCATTGAACTGTTGTTGATTTATTTCTTGAGCTTTAATTTTGTCTTTGTCAGACTTGCAGCACCATGTATTTAGATACTCTTCTGCATTAGCTTAATTTCTGTTCCTTACATTAGTGTAGTTGCTCTCTTTCTAGAAGGCTTCTACGATTCCCAAGGCAGACACCGGTATGCACCTAGGAATCTAATATTGTGGTATTTTACCTCATTATTTATACTTACTTCATAATCTGGTGAACCCTTCATACAGCAAGGGAATAAGAGGCATTGAACTGTTGTTGATTTATTTCTTGAGCTTTAATTTTGTCTTTGTCAGACTTGCAGCACCATGTATTTAGATACTTTCTAGAACATTTGATACCATAATAGAATTGCAAAGAAACTATCGCTCATCCTTAAATAAAAATTCTTACATGGTAAGATGAATTGCCAAATAGCTGACTGACAGAATCCACACAGTTTATGCAGCAGGTAACTCTTCAAAAAATGCTGTGGTAGCCTTTTGGAATCTTCCAGAAGTCTCTGTTGTGGCTATTTTATTTTATGGAAAAGGTGATTTCTAATGGCACCTTTTTACTGAGACCCCTGAAGTGGTGCTTATCCTAAACCTCCCCCTCTTGATTCTAAATTCTAAATCCTCTGCTTGCTTACCACACTTTAGAAACTCTGATTCTGACCCTTTCTCTTCCAGAAGACTTTGAGGGGCACTGAAGCTGATGCCTTGCACCCTAGGTTTATTTAAACTTGCCAAGTTTTCACTATATCTACCATGGCAGTAATTTCAGCATCTCCTTTGATTTTGGAGTGGTTCTTCATATTTCCAGTTGCATCTATGATGTCCTTTTACTAAATGAAGGGGACTTTACTTCTGATAACTACAGTCTGATTTCTGTCCTTCATATAATTGCTAAAACACTCTAGCATCCTTTAAAGTGAATGGATTTCATGATTAAGTAGGTTATTTGTTGCCAGCAGCATGACTTCACTGGACTGCATTCATTGTTATATTTGTTTTATACTCATTAGGTAACATTTACGCTAGAATAAAATTTATCTTCCTCATAGATGCAATATTTACTGACGAGTGAAAATAGTCTTTGACTTGGTTTTTCATCTCTTATTTCTTCAGGAGATCAGTGCAGCTGGCTTTGGTGCAATGCATCTTAATAGCGTCATTGGGTCCCTATTACATCATCAAAAATTCAGTTCAGCGAATGGCATTTTCAGTGCACTTACATCGAACATGCCATTCATCGAACTGTTCATAGTGAGATCACTGTACAGTAAAGATTGGAAAATTTGCTCTTTCCTCACTGTAGTGTGATCTCGGAGTGGATATATATAATTAGCGGGGGGTGTAAGGCGCAGCCCCCCACAAGAGCGGAATTCGATGAATGGCATTTTTGATGAAATGCCATTCGTTCAAGAGATTTTTTTCTTATGTAATATAGACCCTGTTCATTAGTTACCTAAGGGACTGTAGCCTCACTGCTGAAGCACAGGATAATCTTCCCCTCAGTATTCCCAAATTGCCCTACATTATCATAAGGTTCCAACACTGACTCTCTGCCCTTTCTTCCTCCTTATGAACTCTCTTTTGATTGATTTCTCTCTACCTACCCACTGTTGTTTAGGTAGCTAACTTTATTCTAACTTGCTCTTCTACCTTTGTCTTTAAAATCAGATATCTACTGCAGTCAGATTTTTTTAGGGCTTGGTGTTATTTTAGAGGCAAGCAGTTTATATCCAGTATCTCTAAAGTGAAAATGGCACATTGTGCAACTGCTATGATGCTCAGGAAGCATTTGAGGGCAAGAGCAGAGATGAGTCCCTGAGGAGCTCTTTTTGACATGGCCAATAGAATGGCATTTGGCTTAATGCCACTTGTTACTTTCCCCTTATATAGATTATTATATTTGTAAGAATTAACAGAATGAATGGAGACTTGTCATAAAATGAACAGATACTGATGCCCATTGGTCATATTGTCTTGAAAACACTGTTCATTATTTACACCTGAAGTGCAGGCTCTCCTTGTTTGCCCAGGTGTTTAACACCTACAGTACAAGTAGTAACCATTTGAAATATTGAGATCCTCTAGTGTAAGTCCCGAAACATGGAGACTGGAATGGCCAAAAAAGTGGGCTTAAGTCTGAGATAGCCGTTTCTTGGGATACTCCCTTTTTTCTGAGGTATGGCGATCTGAGTTAGTGTATATAAGTTCACTTCAGCGGGGGTGGGGTTGGAGGTATAGGGGGCTTGCCAAAGCGTAAAGGAGAAGAGCAATGTTCTAGATTTGCTCTTTTTTCTGTGTGTTGGTGCATAACATTTGGAGTGCTGACATTTCAAGAGTGAGATTTTAAACTCTACTTAACTTGATTTGAAGATTCACTGTTCTTGCCCCTCCCACCACCAACAGACTACTACTGTGACATTCAGTAGAATGAGTTTTCTACCTGTCACTGAATGAGCTGGTGGGATCAGCTTCATAGAACTTTGCTTTAAAGCAGGGGTGTCCAACCTTTTGGCTTGCTGGGGCCGCATATAAAATATATCATATAGTTAACTCTTTTGCTGCTGCAGGAGACCAAAGTTGATCTCCTGGCTGTACTGTAGGTGCATTCGAACAATGAATAAATGCCTAATATTTGCCTTAAAATTCTAATTCTAATTCTCTAATCTAACAGTTAACTCTAACATCTTAGTTAATATATATATATATATATATATATATATATATATATATATATATATATATATATTTTTTTTTTTTTACAAATAAACAGATATTCACTACGGCACTTGCATTTCTCACTGGGAAAACCACTCCAGCAGTCCAACTACATAAAATGTCAAGATTAGCAGTCCTACAATACTATAATCCACAAAAATAAGCCAACAAATTTGCAATAAAGTAAAGAATTCACATTACTGACTTAATAAAACAATTCTGAATAAGCTACAAGAGGATCTCACCCAAACAAATGACTGGTGCCAGAAACATGGCCTCAAGCTATATGTCAAAAAATGCATCATCATCCCCTTTGAGGAGAGTGATGTCCCCACAAATTAGCACATTAATAACAATGTTGTAAGCATGCAATTAGTCGTGAGGTGCTCGGGCATCCAGGTTGATAGAAACCTGACTTTTGACCACCATGTTGTCTCCGTTGTACGGAAAGCTATTTACATGGCCCATCTCATTAGTAAGGGTATCATCCAGGGACAAGGAGGTCATAACATCCCTGTATTCTTCCTTTACAAGAGCAATTATTGAGTGCAATGCCCCTTTTGGCATTTGCCTCAGCAAAATACAATGCCAAAAGAAAGACTACAACCATTTCTGACAAAAAAAGGTCAAAGGACTAAGTTCACTTAGTTATCCAAACAGACTAAAAAGCTTCTTGTTTTCCTCTCTCTCACTGGCCCCTATAAATTTCATCACTGGCTTGCTTTCCAGGCTAAGAAAGATCCTGCCTTAATGGACTTTCTCCACCTCAGAAATACTGGTTATATTTAAAACGCTCACTACAAAGATCACAGTCTTCACTGCAACATAAACAAGCCACTTTGTATGGGCAGGTTCTTGACACAAAATCCTTCAACTTCTGTAAAAAGCTCCTCTCATTATCAAACAAAGTAGTTCAGCAACACAACAACTGGATGGATAGCCATAAATGTACTCCTTGAGTAAGTAGCATAGCCTTCATCAAACCAGATGGAAAATCCACATACTAACCTTTCCTAGCTGGATGGCTAAAATCTAATATTGGTTAATCAAGTCTATTTGCCCAAGAAGAGGTGCCTATTTAACTAAGAATTCCATTTGCAAAAATATATTCAGTATACATATTAAATATCTCTCTCTTACACACACAGAAAGAGCCCCTACTTGTAAAACAAGCAACCTCAGTAATCACATGGCACAGACTCACTGAATGAAACTGTCTGGAAGTTAAAATATCTGAAAAAAAGATGGATTCATCCATGCAATTTCCCACCACCAAAAGGACCATCATTAAATCAACAAACTACTCACCAAAAAGTAAATCAATAAGAAATCCATAAACTCTCTAAGATCATACTACATAATGGAGTAAACATATAACTTCCATCCAATCTAAAGCCATTTGACATTCAGACATTTTAATTTGTACAGACGTTATTCACAGACTGACAGTTTACTGAGCTGTAATGCTGACATTCGCTTTTGAAAAAAAATAATTCCCAGACTTTGTCAATAGCTCAAAGTGCAGAGGATTATTTTTTATGTATTACATATTTATTTATTTTTGGAAAACATCTTTAAAACTGTTAAATTGATCACACACCCAGAAA
This sequence comes from Protopterus annectens, assembly GCF_019279795.1. Classification (NCBI taxonomy): domain Eukaryota; kingdom Metazoa; phylum Chordata; order Ceratodontiformes; family Protopteridae; genus Protopterus; species Protopterus annectens. Next base: position 322,863,651 of record NC_056743.1, read on the forward strand.
CACAGAAAAGTTATTGTGATAAGTAAACCACAGACTGCTGCAAGAAATCAAAGTCACATTAGCACTCTATGCTTACTTCCGAACCAATGAAGCATACCTGTCAATTCCAAAGGAATTAAAGTAGCTTAATAAGAAAGTTATTTGCAAGGTTACATGGCAGTTTATATTGGAAATAAGCAGAGATATTAAAAAAGCTCTGTTTCTCATAATTATGCTAAAAAAAGTCTTCCAAGGTAAATACAACCTTCTAATTTAGCATGGAACCATACCTCTCAACCTTAGAGCAAGAAATCTGGACAAAGTGAAAAATAAAAGTGTGACACAGGCCCAAAAATAGTTATGCATCACAGACACCATTGAAACAGCTGTAGATGCAAACATTTTACATCACGTATAATGTTTCTATCCTATCATTGTCAGTTAAGCATTACATGTCTCATTCAATCCTGCCTTTTTTGCAACAAAGAAAACCATGCTTTGAAATGACAAATGCATTAAAAATAATAAAACACATTGCATCCACATCCTGCAACTTCCTACCTGCAAACAACCACCGAGCTTTCACTGAGACTAGGGCTGCTTATTTCCCCAGAATGACAGCTCTCCCTAATTAAGTCTAATGGTATACAATCTACCAGGATCTGGACTACCTGAAATAAATTAAATTATGGCTTGTAAATTGCAAGTGCACTTTGTTTAATTAAACTATATTTCAAAGCCCACTTGCTGTATTTTTTCAGTAACATCCCAATATCCATTTCCAGGTCACATTACAAGACATTGGCAGTGGTAGACTTGGCATCCTCCAGATCCCTACAGGATCACACTCATACTGCTAACATTGTCCATTAAATGTAAATATCCCTCCACTGTAAGTGGCAAGAAGATATGTCTTAAAAAATCTACTTTTGGCATGCCTAGTACCCAAGTATCAGGTTTTGAAATGAAGAAACATATTCTCCACAGTCTGCAAGTCTCTTTCTTTAATAATAATCTACTGTTGCAGCACTCCCAACACAAACACACACATACACACCAAAACCCCCAACATTTAAAAAATGACATTGTGCCCACCTGATTTGCCAGTATTGATGATCCACCAAAGATATGCTTACTATTGTCCAATCTACCACTGCTTAGAACCCCCCCTAAAACAGTACTGGGTGCTTTTTTGTTTGTCAAAAAAAAAAAAAAAAAAACTTTATATGCTACAGTCCCATAAAGTCAATCCACTACTGCCCCATTAACCCTAGGCTGCTGTCTCATTCTTACTCCCTGGAACTGCATTACCTTGGATGACTACTTTTATTTCCTAAGCAAAAGACACAAATTGGAAGATGAGGCAAAAGTCCAGACATTCTTCAAAAATCCATACAGCTGAGAGGTATGATTTCATATTCAATACAACACTCTCCATGTCAGGAAAGCTGCAATTTAATGAAAGTGCACTTTTAGTGTAGGATATATTTGTGAGCTAACTTGTTTGTGTTCAGTAGGTAGACTGATCATCGTTAGCCTCTTTTTGCATGTATCTCTCTCTGTCATGCACACACACACACACACACACACACTCTACTTCTGCTTTCACACACAAACATTCTGCTTTCATGCATGCACTTACTCATTCACTCCATACTTACCTATTAACACAGATTAAGTGCTGTCCCTTTCAAAGGCAATAGCAGCAAATCCATACACGAGTCCCTCTTCAGCAAGAACACACACACACTGATTCTTTGGCACAAAATAATGGTGCGAACACATAGTCCCTTCTCTGGCGCAACAAAAATAAAAACTAGGAGGATGCTTTGGTGCATATGCACACCGATGTTAGTGTTACAGGTCACAGGCGCGAAAAACACAACAAAAAAGTGTTTTGGGGTATGCATACATCGATGTTGGAGTTACGAGGTAGAGGGCCACATGGAAGAGCTCTGAGGGCCGCATGCGGCCCACGGGCCACAGGTTGGACACGTCTACTTTAACCAATAGTTACACCCCCCAGCTCACACTGATTGCTAACAAGCCCATCACTGCTACTTTTTCCAGGAATGTATATTTCATTGCATTGCCAGCCATCTTCATTATCTGGTCCAGCACCAAACTCGCACATCAACACAAAACTTTGTCATCCATGAGATCTGCCATTTGGAACAATCTACTCTGATTATCAAATATGCCTCTGGTCTCAAGGTCTTCTGCATTATGAAAGAAAGAGCACATTATTGCTAAGCTTATATATGTATTTTTGTTTCTCTTTAACTTTCTCATGAGCCAATCTATTACACTATTGTTTACTGGGTATTTCAGTTAAACGGCCATATCTTATTTTTGAGGGGTCTACCTTATAAGTTTGTAGTCTCCCTGTTACAATGAAAAGAAGTACAAGAGTGATTCCCAGTAGTATGAAAAATAAACTCCAATTCTAAGTCCAAAGCAACAAATTCTGAAACGTGCTGTAACAAAAATAAACTACTATGTTTACTAACTCCATGCTTACTGTACACCATGCCTCTCAACCTCGTAGTGCAAGAAATCTGGACAATGCTTAAATAATGGGGGGGGGGGCAAATGGACAAAATAGAGACAGATTTTAAATATTTCACTTAGAAACTTGCTTAAGTAACAGGATTTGTGTTAGCATGCATTTTCTGAAGGATGTGAAGTTTGAAACTGAAATGTATGTCATTATTTAATTAATTTAATCCTCAGTGATTTGCTAGAAAACCAGAAGTTTTATGAGGAACAGACCAAAAATATGAGGCAAAAATCTAGACATTCTGCTTAAGTCAGGACAGTTGAGAGGTATGTACATTCTACCGTGGAGTGGGAGAAGCCCACCAAAATACTGCATCACTGAAATAGGTATATATTCCCCCACATAGCAAATGTTACAGGCATACAATTTTTATCATATACATAAGCACCCTGTATTTGACCATTGGCCTGAGTCTTGACCTGAAAGAGCTTACCTGAATCAACCCAGTTATTAGATGAATAAATACATAAATATACCTACTGTGTAGATGACCTGAAAATAAACCACTGCCCAAGGGTGACAGACGACAACTAAGATAGATAACAGGATGCTGATAAGGGCACTTTTTGCAAACAACAAATGACTGAACTGATACTGAATTCATAAACTTCAAGTAAGCCCCGACATGATCGGGCTGTGTTCCTGCCACAGCATTAAAAAATAATAAATAAAATTAAAAAACTTAAGCGCTTGGAGAAATTCATGCAATCTTCAGCACTACATATGCTTCTGCTATTGTAAGCTTGTAATGAACAGATCTGTCTTGGGGAGTGCACAAAAGACAGTAACCAGAGTACTACCATGGCAGTGTGGAAAGCACTTCCAGCATTTATCAGAACCTGAGAATAATATAGCTGGGATTAGTGACTTAAAGGCTTCTATCTGCCTGCACTGGCGAAACAACACATACGTGAACAATTCTTTTCTGACTGATCAGAAATATTCTTAGGTGAAAAACAAAAAAATTACTAAAATAAGATTCAGGATGGAGAATATAAAAGCATTTCAAAACAAGCATGGTGTTAAAACAAAGGATTAGTTTGCAAGAACACTTTACTGTTACACAAAGGAATAATTAAAAGAAAAATCTGTAGCCCCTGGCCTTTGTCTAAAGGAAACAAAGCATCTTTCTATGGGGCAAACCAGTGAACTATAATTAGAAGTCAATAATCAGCTGAAAAGGCTATAACAGTATATCACATATGAGTGTAGATTATGTTGAGATTTACTCCTGACTGCTGTTGTGTGATTACATGGATGAAGTGTGAGTAATCAAACATCAAGCCATATGTAAGAAAATCTGTGCATAACTCACACACAGAAGTGGTGTATTGTTGCATACCATGGTTTGTATTTGTTTCGTGGGATGTTTTTATTTTGTTGTGGTGTTCAAGCAAACATAACCCACATAGGCCCTGTATGCTGCTTACACAGCAGTCTACCAAAAGAAATATGTGTATTCAGTTCGTTAATACAGACAGAAATGTATGTGGGCTGTATTTTTTTTGAGTGGCAGCATTAACATCATTGTTTTTATATGACAGTTGCCCATCGCCTAACACCCATCCAGAATGATACGATAGGAATAAAGGCACTTCAAAGGGAAAACAAGTGCTCTGTCTCCGGTAAACAATCTCTCCATATCCCAGCAGTCTGTCCTGCCCTCTTTATTGGGTATTATTGCACATAAAACACCGGTCCTTCAAACTTCTTAGGATTTAACGGTTTTTTTAATGATATTCCACGGCAACTCTTGCTGCTCTACTTTTCCGTTTTGGAACAATAGCTAACTGACATGACTTTGCATATCCTCTAACACAGTGCAAGAGACAAACTATTTTCTATGTAAATAAAATAATCTTGAGTAGTGTTAGCAAGAAAGACAGCAGGGGCACATCAGTGATAGCTGCAAAGCTTAAATGAACACTGAAGAAATGTCCCACATTGAAATATTTGTCTGGGCTTCGGACATTTTCAAATGAAAATTTGCCTTAATTGCTAAGCTGAGATTTCTTTCTAAAGATACTGTCCTTCAACAATTGTATTTTTCATTGTCCTATTGTACTGTGCAGTACTGTTTAAATGACAGAAACAATTGTTTTGCGTGCATCTAAAATGCTGGTGCAGTCTTTGCAGGGCATAGCTGGATACACTGGGATATGTACATTTTTCTTCAGAGCTGCTGGTCAATGGGTTTCAGTACTCTGGCTGAAGAACTTAGTAAAATTAAATATATTAAGTGAGTCTGCAAGTTTCAACTGTGGTGGAGTTTGCAGAGGAACAATAAGAGCTGGATCCGTAGTGCTACCTGGAGAGAAAGCATAATAGTTTGTGCCATTACTGCTTTGTTGTTATTGGTATGTTCAGGAGATAACTTTAGCACATGAAGCATGGCAGTGGCGGCTGGTGACTTCAAATCACAGGGGGGCTGCAGGAGACGCTGAATGGGTGGGGTCAAAGGGAAGGGGTGTGGTCAACCATAAAGGGGAGGAGCTATGCACAAAACCACAAAAAACTAACTTTAAATACGTTGCCCTGGGTGGCAAACCATCATTATGAAAGTCCAATCAAGACAAAAATAAGTGTAGAAGAATAAAAATATTTCAATGCATTGGCTGCATGACAGCTTACTTAATATCTAGATGGAAACAAAAGGTTGTGAGGCATGAAAAAATAAATTACTTTTAAATACATTACTGGAATGCCAGTCAAAATCAAGTATAAGAAAAACAAGAAGCACTCAACTCAAACCACTTCTCCTTGCACTGCAGTTCTAATTATAATATATTCAGCTTTATTAAAGTACCAAGCAACATGCTGAAAGTAGAAATCTATGTGATGCCCCACTTGTAAAAATGTTTCTTATCCAAAAAGACCTGCTGCCTGACAACTTGTTTCATGGGGAAAACATGATAAAAGTAAAAATGAAAAGCAAACAAGAAACAAGCTCAAGATACATTGCTTAAAGGATTACTGTACAGGTTATGGACCACACATGATTGGCATTCTGTTTAGTTTACGGGTAAAGTCTGTAGAGATGACTGGAAGTCTCCAACAAGTGTAATGAGCTTTTTAAAATAATGGAATCCTGTCCTTTAATACCCAAGGCTTATACATCATCTAGTCAAGTATTCTCTGCATGGCAACAACAGAAAGGCTTTCAATGTTGGCAATTCTTTAACAGTATGCTTATTAAAGCTTACTTGCATCTTACGATGCCAGACAAGCTTACCTTATGGTCATTAAAGCATTGCTACTTAAACACAGAGCAACAGGCACTTTGAGTAATAAGCATAAATCTGAGTAATAAGCATAAATCAACAGTACAAAAATATGACAGAAACCAGACCATTCTGCAAAATCAAGGACAGATGAAAAGCCACTGTAGTACTTATGCAGTGTGTCCTCCCCATCCAAGGTAGATACAACTACTCCTTGCCTTGCTTGGACACATCCAGAGTCACTACATGGGGAGTGGGGTGCAACAAGCATGTCACAATTTGAAATCTCTCTGGCTGACTGTGATGGCCCTGACACATTTGTCATACCTCTCAACCTCAAGAGCAAGAAATCTGGACAAAGCCATACACAGAAGTGGGACAAAGGCACAACAATAAGGACAATTTTTAAATATTGCTCTAATAAACTTAGAAAGATAATAGAATAGGTCTTGCATTAGTATGAATATTCTGAAGGGTATAAAATCTGAAACTCAAATGTCTGTCATTTTCTAACTTCAGTCTTTAGTGATTTGTCACTAATTTGCCAAAAAACACAATTTTATGAAAAATTGACCAAAATGTGATGCAAAAATATAAAATAGATACACAATACAGCTTCTACCTGTCAAAGAAGGGACACTTTAATATTAGTACTGCTACCTTGAGCAGCTGACAAAATAAAAGAATCTACATGCATTTCAAGTAATCTATAACTTTGATTATTACAGTTATTTCTTAATTGTAAACCCTCCATGTTTTCTTCCAAAATTGCTATTTTGCAGAGGGATTATTAGGGGGAAGAGCAACATTTTGAGCCAAAAATTGGGGACAGTTGAGAGGTTGGCTATGCCTAATTCTATAAAGCAATTTATTTGCATGTACCTCTCAACCTGTTAATGCAGTAAATCTGAACAAGGCCAAATATATTGGGGGCACATATAAACAGTACTAAAATTGCTCTTGTATAAATTGAGACAGTTGATAGAACGGCTCTTACTTTAACATGCATTTTATGAAGGTTATGAAGTCTGAAACTTATTATTTAGTGACTTCTGGCAAATCATTTAGAATTAAAACTACAAATTTTATGAACAACAAACCAAAAATAAGAAGCAAAAATCTATTTATTCTTTGAAAATCTGGACAGTTGGGAGGTATAGTTCAGCTGGGCCTGTCTGAGTTTGCTGCCCCCCCCCCCTGACAAAATAATGGTTGAACTGGAGCCTCTGCAGCCATTCCAATTAACCATTACTTGGCCATTTCACTCCATTTACCATAAACACTAATGTGCATACTGCTTTACTTCAATGATTGGACTTCATTTGAAAGTTTTATTTTGTATTTTACAGCACAAACATTAAGTCATCTGTTAAACAAAGCAATGCAGTCTCACAATGAAAACTTAGCATTAAAACTTCTCTGCCCTTGAAACTCACATTCATTGAAACAGCATTGAAACCCACATTCAAAGAAAATACATTTTGCCAGTGGCAGATAAAGATTAATTTTGGGCTGTTTCGAATCATAGGCCCCATGCATATGAAACATACATGTGTTCTTTGATACACCTTCCTCATTGTACTAAAATTATATTCCTTGTACAATACAGTACACTTGTTAGAGGGTGTTTTAAATTTGTTTTGAACATTTTTCCAGTAAGCAATGAAACAAAACATATGCACCCATAATGGCAAAACTGCCCAGTTGAGAACATTTATCATAAAAAAGTCTACTCAGACTTCCACAGTCCACCATTATTAGTAAATATACACAATTCTACAGTCCACCATTATTAGTAAATATGCACAATTCCACAGTCCACCATTATTAGTAAATACGCACAATTCTACAGTCCACCATTATCAGTAAATATGCACAATTCTACAGTGCACCTTTATCAATAAATGTGCACAATTCTACAGTCCATATTCAGTGAATTCAGTTCTTGCCATAGCTGTCAACCTTAGCACAAAAACCTGGATGAAGCCAATAATGGGGGAATACAGTCCCAAAAATAGGGACAAATTTAAAATATTCATCTTATAAACTTAGAAAATTGCTAGGAAAAAAGGTTGTGCTACTATGTATTCTGAAGAACATGAAGTTTGAAATTCAAATGCCGGTCAATTTTACTGCGGACAGAACAAAAACAATTTTCAGCAGAGACGCAGGGATTAATACTGCAGACACGTCTTTGTAAAATGGCAGGGCACCAGAGCAAATCCACACAAACACAGGGAGGAGATGCAGACTCCACACAGAAGCCACCCCAACCAAGAATCAAACCAGAAAACCTATAGCTGTGAGGCGACAATACTACCCCTGCACCATCAAATCTGCAAGGAATTAAACATTCAGAAACTTGAAGTCTGAAATTCAAATGCCGGTCAATTTTACTGCGGACAGAACAAAAACAATTTTCAGCAGAGATGCAGGGATTAATACTGCAGACACGTCTTTGTAAAATGGCAGGGCACCAGAGCAAATCCACACAAACACAAGGAGGAGATGCAGACTCCACACAGAAGCCACCCCAACCAAGAATCAAACCAGAAAACCTATAGCTGTGAGGCAACAATACTACCACTGCACCATCAAATCTGCAAGGAATTAAACATTCAGAAACCTGAAGTCTGAAATTCAAATGCCGGTCAATTTTATTTAACATTTGTTAATTAGGACAGTCTGACTTGGAACAAAAAAACAATTTTCAGCAGAGGCCCAGGAAGAAATAATGCAGACATGTCTTTGTAACATGGGAGGACACAAAAGCAAACCCACACAAACACAGGGAGAAGATACGGACCCCACAAAGAAGGAACCCCAGCCAAGAATCAAACCTGAGAACCTGCAGCTATGAGGCAACAATGCTACTACTACACCATCAAATATCAAGCATTGCAACATTTACAAACCACAGATATTATGAGGAACAGCTCAGATCAAATATGAGGCAAAAATCTGCAATTTTTTTACAAATGGTGGTGGGTAGGGAACTCAAGTCTTTAACACCTGCATACAGGGTACAGGGTTCAAGCCTGAGGTATTCCCTACCACACCACCATGAGCTCCTGGGGCATTTTCTCACACACACACACACACACACACACACACACACACACACACACACACTTTTTCTTCCCTAACACAAAACACAATGCCTAATATATAGAACATTCCAATAGTTAATCCATTTGGAAAACAACCTAGTACTTCCAAAGCTTCACATTACCACCCAATGCTCATCCTCCAAAGCCTCACATCACCAGCCAATACTTATCCACCAAAGCCTCACATTACCACCAAATACCCATCCTCTAAACTACATGGTTTCTTATCTGGGCACAGTACACTGACTGCAATATGTACTCAAAGATTAAATCCTCTTTGTTATGGGCAAATAACAACTCACAGGAGCCATTTTGTCATGCTATCAAAAGCATTCAGTGTAGCTGATCTCAACATCAGCCTTGATGGCGCATCCCTGGCTCAACAATTTCTTACTAAATCACCACTTTAGTGTCAGTGTGCAGTCCTCCTTCTCTGCCTCTCTAGTTTCCAGAAAGGAATCGCTCAAGGCTCCTTACTTACCCCTCTACTCTTTTTGATCTATGTGATCAAACCTCCCATAGGCCTTCTTCCCCTTCACCTATTACATTATGCAAATGGCATGCTGGTATACCATTCTCTACCAATACTATAAAAAGAACTACAGTTAGACATCTTTGCACTCATCCAATGGCCCAACAACAAAAAACTCTTGCTTAGCTCCTTCAAAACAAAACATACTTTCTGGAAACAAAGACATGCTCTCCAAAACTTCATTGCCATGGCAACTCAGAGCCCATAAAACCTCCACCATACAAATATAAACTATTTTAAATATCTGGTTCCCTAGTTAGACCCATCCCTTACCTCCACTCTGCATCTTGACATCACAAGGAAAAAGATTAATTTAATCGTATTTTGGTCTTATACAATATTCTCTTTCTCTACAAATTCAAAGGTAGATATGCTGCTATCTATGCAACGGCTTTTGCTGCACTCAAGGATTCTTTATCATATATAAAAATTAACTCACCTGTTGTCGTTGATTCCTGGAATTTCCACTGGCACTAGCAGCAATAAAATCCACGGTTCCACCCGGTCCACCACAGACTAGTCGTCCTAAATAAAATAAAATAATAAACTAAACCTAAACTAAACTGTTTTGAGCCAAAAAAATTAAAAATGTTTTAACTAAGCTAAGCTGATCAAAGAAAGACAAAGTCCAGTTCCAACCAATGCCGAAAACTGACTGAATGATTCTCGCTCTTTTCCCAGCACATAAAGCCCGGGAAGAGAGCGAGAACCAATCAACAGCATTTGCCCAGCAAGCACGTCATGACGTGCCTGCGGACGTCGCAGTCCGAGCCCCTTCCATATCTATGCGGTTTGTGAGTCAACCGCATAGATTTCTGGGAAGTTCTGGGCATCAGAATGATGCCTTCTTTGCTTCTCCGGGCTGCAATGTAAACATTGCAGCAACCCGGCAAGAATTTAGAAAAAAAAAAAAAAAACGCTGTTGCGTTTGAAGCGCGCAATGCACATGCGCATAATTTCGAGTCGCGAACTCGAAATTTACGTGTTTTTAGTACAAAATCAGATTTATTTTATTTTTTTAACATAAAAAACTAAATAAACAACTCAGCTGTGTAGCTGAGGGGGCTGCAGTCCGGCAGCCCGATGCCACGAGCCGCCCCTGAAGCATGGGCATTATGTCCAAGAGTTGTAAGATACTGCGCTATTCATTTTCTGTATGAGTGTGCAAAATCATTTCAGGTGCTTGCTTTAGACTTTTGTATTTAAATGAATTTCCTTTGTAAATTTGCCACAGTAAAAAGGACAGTTTGAATGGCATTATTTTGTGTCACTCATGGTACAGTGTATGCAGGTACTTTATGCAATGGAGGAAGGTAGTGCAATTAATAGCTGATATATAAAAAACTAAAAACATGGTGCCACTTAGAGAGAGAAAAAAAGAAAATGGTTCCCAGTTGTTTAAGTGAGCATGATTTAAAAAGAAACTACAGCTGCTACCCTTCATCCTGTGAGTGATTAAGGATCTCATTCATGGCTGAAAATATGTTTCAGCAATCTGGGCTGTGGGATTTCCCTATCCACAGTATATCTGTTCATAAACCTCACTTTCAGTTAAAAACTGAGTCATAGTTTGTTACTGATAGTTGGGTCACGCATCTTCTTAAAAATATATATAGCTGGAACTCCTTTTGAGAAAGCAAGCTGTGAGTTTAGTCTTGATGTAACAGTCTGACTGAAATGTTTGTAGTTTTGAACGTACACAAGTCTCCCTCTATTTATAACACATTTGTTTGTGCTCCACTGTCTCATGCTTAGACATTCCAATACAAAACAATTATACTGAGTGTTGTAAATAAGAACCACTCTGTACATAATCTGTCATGGGTAAAGCTAGACAAGTCAGATGATTTCAGTGTGCCACTGCAGAACAAACCTTCTTACATGTGTTTTACTGTTTTTTTGCATTTTACACATTAATCTTTACTTGATAAACAGCCATATTAAAACAATGTACTATTGACGTATGCAGAGATTCTTTATATATAATTATGAGATGTGAAACTTTTAATTACATTTTGCCCCCTTCCTTATTAAATGTAGCAAACCATAAAGTTGTTGGAAAAAAAGTGAAGCTACACTCGTTTTGGAAAAAATGATGTTGATCTTTATGGTTTCTCATTATCTAATAGTTATACTTGTGAGCATTATAATTTTGTTAATAAACAAATAAATGCACTGTATGAGGACGAAATGCACCGGACAACTGAGAACGTAATACCAGCTTTAATGAACATTAAACGTTTGACAAACGCCACGTTTTTCGTCACATAAATCAGACTTCATCAGACAAGTACTACAGTAATTAATACCCATATATATATATATATATATATATATATATATATATATATATATACTGGCCATTCATTTAAAATAACCAATGAAAATCTGTTCAACAGTGCTCATGAATATGATTGAATGTAAAGCACAACCCTTGTTATTACAGGTAGCCTTTTTGTGGAGAAGCAGTGCTTTTTCTAGGGCTAGCTAGGAAAATAGATTAACAAACCTTGTCACTTAATAACTGTAATATTTTTGTGTTTAGGTAGAATTTAGGGCATAGATTGGCAAGCAATATCTAACCTTGGCATTAGCATTTGGATTGCTATAGATTCCCTGGCTTCTTGGGTTAGAAGGTTTATGAATGTTTAGGCCAATTTGAGGGGTATTAGCATTTCTTGAGTTATGTTGTCAGTATGTGTGCTGAATGATCAAAGAGGATACTGAGTTTTTTTATTTTGTTACTACAAGGGGGGTAGCTGCCTGTTGGGTCACCGATTATCAGAGTTGGGTTAATAAGGTGATTTTTTGTACAAAGGCTGATTTTGTTGTAATGTATGCATGTTTTGTTGAGGTTTGCAAAATGTATTTGGTTTGTTAGTAGTGTCTGTCTTCTGGTTGTGCCAAGCTCTGTCTCTTTGCTTACCTGCTTTCTTGAGATATTTAATGACATGGACTTGCTTTTAGTCTCATTTTCTTAAAGGGAAAATGTTTGTTTGGCATAGGTTTAAGTATGCTATAGAAGGAACAGAGAGTAGTGATTAGGTTATTGTCAGCAAGAATATTGTTCCAGTTGATGGTGCTTAACCTTGAATATATTAATTGCTGGGCCATTTCTAGTATGGATCTGACATAAGCTAGAATTGTTGTAGGGTTAAATGCTAAGAATACACAACCTCTGATTTTAAGATGATTTTGTAGGTCCTAACAGCTTTGTGGCCTTGTTGCAAGACTTTAGATTATAATGTCCTAAACAGCAGCCGATCAATTATTTTACTTGTTGGTTCTGTCATTCAGCAAGAGTGTTTTACTGGCATTACCACTGCAGCTACATTGTCTCTATGCAACTATGCTCTACTAAAACTGCTGTTATACATGTAATTTATATCTACTTGACTTGGTGCTGGCTTTAGAAACAGTGATTACTGATTTAATTAAGCTAGACAAATAATACTCTACACTGTTTTATGCCTGTTTAAACCACAATATATCTGTATGTATTTTGAAATAAGTCTACTGTAAAAATAATGGTTAAAGACTGTGGTATATCTGATATTTAAACTAAAATGCCAGTACTACACTCTACATTGTCTGCTTTAAGTTTAAAATATCTGGTCACATTTTATCTAGTCTAATACAGAAAAATAATCTAGTGACTTTGAATTGGCTGATTTTTTTAAACCAAAGTGACACTATTTCATACTATTTAGACTGTTTTACTTCTTAAATACATGGCTGCATTTAATAATACTACCATTGTGCTTTGAAATGTGTTAACTACTGGGTTGCTCCGATTGTGTATGGCCATTTTCTATTATTATTGCTGCTCTGCTGTATAGAAAATAAATGTTCTTAACAGTGCTATATTCTACTGGCCTCTAGTTAGCATATATACTAACTTATATATCTATCATCAGGATCTATCCCCCTGTATTTGCTAGATCCCTAAAAGGCTTGAACGTTAGAAGGACACCTCCCCTGCTGAAACCTAACTGGAAACTTTCCTGCACTGTCGCTCAACTCTGAAAAGATCTACCAAGGTTAATATTAACTTATCCTGTCTGTATGTACTATATTGTTTAGCCATACCGGGTCTACAGCACTACCAGCAATCCCTCAAAGCCCGACAATCAACCCAAAAATACTAAACTGGGTTACTCCTATATCTATCTCTAAGGATTTCCTAGTGAACATATCTAAGTTTCTAAGCAGCCCTAAAACTACAAAAAAGCAGAAAATTGGCAGAAGAAAGCTTAATGTGCGAAAAGGCTGCAAAAAGTGATTACTAACAGTTTGTGTCATTCGGCTTTTCCCAGTTAGGGGTCGCCACAGCGGAACTCCGGTCCACTAATGATTGGTAGTTGATTTTTACATACCGAGTTACCAGCCCTGATGCACAACCTTCAACGAAGGAAGGCCCATTCGCTAATGTCTCCACACAGAAGATGCTCTAGCTGAGAATCGAACTGGACAGCATCTTACTGTGAGGTGACACCGTTACCGCAGCACCACCACCGCAGATTTTAAAAAGTGATTACTAGCAGCATACTGCGTAAAAATTGTATACTGAAGGTAAAAACAATGGTAAGAAAGTATTTAACAAAAATTTAAAAAGCCTCATTGTACTTATGTGCTTATACAGGTCCTACAGATCTCATGGTCAGGTTAAGCCCCACTGTGCTCGGCCTCACTCCGCACTCTGCCCTTCCCCAAATCCCACCCACCCCTTCTACTCTTAAATTTATAGCTCTAAAACCACTCCCCCCTCTTTTTAGAACCAATCAGCAAATCTCCAGGCATTATCAGGACCCTCCCTGCCTACAAATCCTAACTATCCCTCTACTCAAGTTGGGCAAAAATCAATCGATCAAAAAAATATTTATTTTCTCTCTGTTAACTGGGTAGGTCAACAACAGCTTATTAAAGCTCATATAATATACAAGATAGTACAATATAGATTCACTTTAAGACTTAAAAAACAAAAAAATGCATTCACATAAATTCATGTAAGAGGATATGCACACGTATGGGTACAACCACCTATATATTGTTGAAAGATAGTCATACAAAGAGGCATTATTATCTCCATGTGGCTCGGTGGCTGTTAGCCAGTAATAAACTATGCACATTCCAATTTCTCAGGAAGATTAATTTTCCTTGTGCTTTGGGGGTGGTGAGTTCCACAAGGCAGGGCCAAATATAGATAATCCCTTTTCTCCCTTGTCTTAGTGAATGGGGGCCTTGCTGGTAGATTCATCTTAATTTTAATGTAGGGCATATTTGATATTTTTGAGTCTGAGTTTAGATGCAAAGGGTGGATAGGAAGAGCAAAGTAAAATAATGTAAATAGTGCAGCCAAGTAAAAGCATAACCCTTGTTATTACAGGTAGTCTTTTTGTGGAGAAGCAGTGCTTTTTCTAGGGCTAGCTAGGAAAATAGATTAACAAACCTTGTCACTTAATAACTGTAATATTTTTGTGTTTAGGTAGAACTTAGGGCATAGATTGGCAAGCAATATCTAACCTTGGCATTAGCATTTGGATTGCTATATATTCCCTGGCTTCTTGGGTTAGAAGGTTTATGAATGTTTAGGCCAATTTGAGGGGTATTAGCATTTCTTGAGTTATGTTGTCAGTATGTGTGCTGAATGATCAAAGAGGATACTGATTTTTTTTATTTTGTTACTACAAGGGGGGGTAGCTGCCTGTTGGGTCACAGATTATCAGAGTTGGGTTAATAAGGTGATTTTTTTGTACAAAGGCTGATTTTGTTGTAATGTATGCATGTTTTGTTGAGGTTTGCAAAATGTATTTGGTTTGTTAGTAGTGTCTGCCTTCTGGTTGTGCCAAGCTCTGTCTCTTTGCTTACCTGCTTTCTTGAGATATTTAATGACATGGACCTGCTTTTAGTCTCATTTTCTTAAAGGGAAAATGTTTGTTTGGCATAGGTTTAAGTATGCTATAGAAGGAACAGAGAGTAGTGATTAGGTTATTGTCAGCAAGAATATTGTTCCAGTTGATGGTGCTTAACCTTGAATATATTAATTGCTGGGCCATTTCTAGTATGGATCTGACATAAGCTAGAATTGTTGTAGGGTTAAATGCTAAGAATACACAACCTCTGATTTTAAGATGATTTTATAGGTCATAGCAGCTTTGTGGCCTTGTTGCAAGACTTTAGATTATAATGTCCCAAACAGCAGCCGATCAATTATTTTACTTGTTGATTCTGTCATTCAGCAAGAGCATTTTACTGGCATTACCACTGCAGCTACATTGTCTCTATGCAACTATGCTGTACTAAAACTGCTGTTATACATGTAATTTATATCTAATTGACTTGGTGCTGGCTTTAGAAACAGTGATTACTGATTTAATTAAGCTAGACAAATAATACTCTACACTGTTTTATGCCTGTTTAAACCACAATATATCTGTATGCATTTTGAAATAAGTCTACTGTAAAAATAATGGTTAAAGACTGTGGTATATCTGATATTTAAACTAAAATGCCAGTACTACACTCTACATTGTCTGTTTTAAGTTTAAAATATCTGGTCACATTTTATCTAGTCTAATACAGAAAAATAATCTAGTGACTTTGAATTGGCTGATTTTTTAAACCAAAGTGACACTATTTCATACTATTTAGACTGTTTTACTTCTTAAATACATGGCTGCATTTAATAATACTACCATTGTGCTTTGAAATGTGTTAACTACTGGGTTGCTCCGATTGTGTATGGCCATTTTCTATTATTATTGTTGCTCTGCTGTATAGAAAATAAATGTTTTTAACAGTGCTATATTCTACTGGCCTCTACTTAGCATATATACTAACTCATGTATCTATCATCAGGATCTATCCCCCTGTATCTGCTAGATCCCTAAAAGGCTTGAACGCTAGAAGGACACCTCCCCTGCTGAAACCTAACTGGAAACTTTCCTGCACTGTCGCTCAACTCTGAAAAGATCTGCCAAGGTTAATATTAACTTATCCTGTCTGTATGTACTATATTGTTTAGCCATACCAGGTCTACAGCACTACCAGCAATTCCTCAAAGCCCGACAATCAACCCTAAAATACTAAACTGGGTTACTCCTATATCTATCTCTAAGGATTTCCTAGTGAACATATCTAATTTCTAAGCAGCCCTAAAACTACAAAAAAGCAGACAATTGGCAGAAGAAAGCTTAATGTGCGAAAAGGCTGCAAAAAGTGATTACTAACAGTTTGTGTCTTTCGACTTTTCCCGGTTAGGAGTCGCCACAGCAGAACTCCGGTCCGCTAATGATTGGCAGTTGATTTTTACGTACCGAGTTACCAGCCCTGATGCACAACCTTCAATGAAGGAAGGCCCTTTCGCAAATGTCTCCATGCAGAAGATGCTCTAGCTGAGAATCGAACCGGACAGCGTCTTACTGTGAGACGACAATGCTACAGCAGCACCACCACCGCGGGTTTTAAAAAGTGATTACTAACAGTATACTGCATAAAAATTGTATACTGAAGGCAAAAACAACGGTAAGAAAGTATTTAAAAAAAAAATAAAAAAAGCCTCATTGTACTTATGTAAAAAATAAAAAAGCCTCACTGTACTTATATGCTTATACAGGTCCTACAGATCTCGTGGTCAGGTTAAGCCCCGCTGTGCTCAGGCTAACTCCGCACCCCGCCCTGCCCCCAAATTCCACCCACCCCTTCTACTCTTAAATTTATATCTCTAAAACCACTCCCCCCGCTTTTTAGAACCAATCAGCAAATCTCCAGGCATTATCAGGACCTTCCCTACCTATATATCCTCACTATCCCTCTACTCAAGTTGGGCAAAAATCAAAGCTAATATCTAGACAATGCCTCTGTTGTTGGCCAAGAAACCTCTGAAATTAATGCTATTATACTGCCTATTTCCTTTGATGATAATTCCATATCTTCTCACCACCTATGAAAACAAGGGGAAGAAAGTATTTAAAAAAATAAAAAAGCCTCATTGTACTTATGTGCTTATGCAGGTCCTACAGATCTCGTGGTCAGGTTAAGCCCCGCTTTGCTTGGGCTCACTCCACACTCCGCCCTGCCTCAAATCTCATCCACCCCTTCTACTCTTACATTTATAGCTCTAAAACCACTCCCCCCTCTTTTTAGAACCAATCAGCAAATCTCTAGGCATTATCAGGACCCTCCCTACCTACATATCCTAACTATCCCTCTACTTAAGTTGGGTAAAAATCAAACCTAATATCTAGACAATGCCTCTGTTGTTGGCCATAAAACCTCTGAAATTAATGCTATTATACTGCATACTCCCTTTGATGATAATTCCATATCTTCTCACCACCTATGAAAATCTTTCCTACCTAGGTTACCACTACCCAATAAGCCAAACCGCCACTCCAATAATACAAATTAAATTAGACCACTTAATAATCCCCCTTACAACTAACTCATTGGATACAAAATACCACCAACCCATTAGATCCAGATATATCAACCCCAAAACCAAGAATTAGATAAGACTAATATTTAAATTCCTGAAGCTCACAATTAGACTACATGGCAACCTCTTAAGGGATGGGGACATTCATGCAAACCCTGGCCTAATCTCACTAGTCAATCCTAGCCCCCATTCTACTACTGCCACTAACTTACAAACTTTAAATAGACCTTCAAACTCACTCCTGGTCAGTCACCTAAATATTAGAAGCTTAGATAATAAGGCCCACCACCTACATGCACTCTTAGATACACATTCCCCAGATATACTTTGTCTTACTGAAACCTGGCTAAAACCATCAGCACCAGATAACGAGGTTTTACCCCCAGGTTAGACCGTACCACTAGGAAGGGAGGAGGGGTAGCCGTACTATACAAAACTAATCTGGGTGTGATCTCTGATTCCTCACAACCACCCCATGTTGATAATGCTGACATTCTCATTACCAAGCTTCAGATTAATAAAAACAAAATTATTTACATAGCCTGTGTCTACATTTCCCCAGGTAATAATGCAAACACCCTAGAATATATCCTGTCTTGGCTGTCTCTTACCTACCCTCAAGAAACCATTGTTCTAGGAGACTTCAACACCGACTGGAATATTTGTTCCTCAGAATCTCCGACCATCCATCTAAATCTATATGAAGTTACTCAGATCATATCCTCCCCTACTTGGATCAGTAAACCTAACAACAATGATAGTATCCTAGATTGGATACTCATTAATAGCCATCCCCACATGTATAGGGCCAGTAACTGACCTGAAGACATAAGTGACCATTTTCTTACCTATATAATCAGGCATTAAACTGACATCCCCCCACCAACCTACTTACAAAACAATTAGAAACAACAAAAACTTTAACCCTGCTAATTGCCAAAATGAACTCAAAGCATGTAATTGGGCAGTCCTAAAACATGTACCACTTGAAGAAGCTGTATTATATTTCAACACCAAATTCCTAGCCATGCTTGATACCCATGCACCTGCATGTTCTATGAGAACTAAAGCAAAAGTTGCTCCATGGATTTCAAAAGAAACAAGACAAATGATCTTACTTAGAAACAAAACTTGGACCACCTGGCATACCGCAAAATCCTCCTTAGATCAACTTAGATTTAGACAATAAAGGAACAGCACTAAAAAGTCTACCACCCTAGATAAAAAAAACTTATACTGCCATTTACAACAGAAGCATCAAAACAAAATGCAAAGTTTTGGGCAGGCATAAATAAACTTATTCACCCAGGGCAATGCACAACTCCTACCCCGTTGGCTATCATCCAAAAACCTTCTGAAGATGTTGCCAGTTCCTTTAATAGTTTCTTCACAGAAACTATCCAGTCACTAGCTAACCAACTATCTCCCAGTTGCCCAAGTCCTAATGCCACCGCACATAGTTCTCAACTCCCCTTTAACTTTCAACCAGTTTCCACATCACTTATCTGTGCCCTAATCAAGAAACTAAAACCTACCACCCTTGCAGCGGATCTCCTCCCAGCTGAGTATCTACAAAAAGCTGCAGATGCCATAGCATACCCGATCTCGGGCCTATATTAGATGAGCAACCATTCCGATGTTCGAATCATAGATGGTCTACATCACATGATCGAATGTCGGAAAGGTCGAAGGTGAAAGTCAATGGCTTTTCATGTGCAGAATGGGAAATTTTCCCTTTCTGCACTGAAGTGCGTTCTCTGAGTTGGTATATTTAAGTAGGGGGGTGTGGGGGGTGCAGGGGGCTTGCCCGCCTGCTCAGAGTGGTAAGGTAAGTTTTTTTTTATTTTATTATATAGTCAATGTTTTGAACATTGCTCATATGAATTCGCTCATGTGAGGTTCGAAGTTTTGAAACCGACTATATAATATAGTCCCCCAATCTCTATTTTGATCAATAGAACTATATCAGAAGCCACTATCCCCTCCATCTGGAACACATCCCATGTTATTCTACTCCACAAAGAGGGGCAGTTCCACTGAACTGTCAAATTACAGATCTATAGCTATTTTGTCACCCCAGGCTAAAATTATGGAGAAGTGCATCCATAAACAACTCCTGAGCCATCTCATTCAGCACAATCTCCTTGGTAACTCAAAGCATGGTTTCAGACCATTCCACAATACAACCACAGCCCTCCACTCCTTCTCCATTGTTATTAATCAAAACTGAAACAGCACTAAGTTTTCTTCTGGCCTCTTTCTTGATCTCTCCAAAGCCTTCAACATGGTCAACCACCAACTACTCATACACACACTTAAAACTATTCTCGTAGATGTCCAGGCTATCCAATGGTTTAGATCTTATTGGAGTGGTAGACAGGCTGTACTCTTGCAGAACAAACTATCTTCCCTTCTACCTGTCACCCTGTACACAGTCATCCGAACAGCCACCTGGATCCAATATGCGGATGACTCCACTTTGATTTGCTCAGCCACCTCCCCTTTAACTCTGCAGAATCTATCCCAAAATGTTTTAATACTGTCAAAAATTGGCTGTGTAACTGATGTCTCCTATTAAATCCTAACAAAACAAAACTATTGCTTTTCTCTCCCACTCGTAAAGCCTCCACTCCAACCTTTACTATAAAATCTAACAATGACACTGTCATTGTCCCAGATCCCTATACCAAACTCTTAGGTGTAACAGATGATAATAACCTCAAGTTTGATATGCATATTAATCAAACTATTAAAAAATTCAATAAAAAGCTTGGCTCACTATACAAGATCAACCCTTTCCTCACTCCACTAGCTAGGATGGTGATTGCCCCTACACATCTACTTTCCACCCTCCTTTATGCATCCCCTCTCTTCAAAGACTTGAGTAAGTCTGACCTTAATAAACTCTCTAGCTGTTTTAATCATATTGCTAGATTTGCCACTGGAGCAGCATACAGAACACACCACTGTCTGAACCTAAAGAATGTAGTGTGGCTAGAATTGCCTATCCAACTTCAGTACAATCAGCTAATAGTAGCACATAAAACTCTCTACCAACCTGAAAACACACCCGTAATTATAAAAGTTATCACTCCTTACAGCAAACTCAAGACACTTTGCTCATCCAACAAATTACTAGTTCAAACCCTGAAAAGCAACAACTCCTCTGAGAATCTCTATATGCCAACTGTGTTGGAAAAATATGGAACTCACTTTCTGCTGAGCTTACTTCAGAACCTATTCTAACCCAATTCAAAAATAATCTAAAACAGTACCTTAAAAGGCAATGGCTGTGTCCTTGCTCTAATCCTGACTAACTCTGGCAATATAAACATGTGCTAAAGAGGTCTTTTGGCCACCCCTACAATGCTTCCCAATTCTTACCCTATAACAAATCATATTTATATATGTCAGAATGAATAACTTTTATCCTATGTATTGTATTTATAGCAGTGCTTTAACTTGTTTAATGTAACAGTTTTTCTGTATGTATGTATGGAGCTTTTCTCCCCGGGCCTCCACTGAAAATGGACAGGTATCCAGTTGGACTATCCTGGTCAACAAATGTCTTCTTCTTTCGGCTTTTCCTGGTTAGGGGTCACCACAGCGGAACTCCGGTCTGCTAATGATTGGCAGTAGATTTTTACGTGCTGGCTTGCCAGGCCTAACGCACAACCTTCAACGAAGGAACGCCCATTCATGCATGTCGACACACAGAAGATGCTCTAACTGAGAATCGAACTTGCAATGTCTAACTGTGAGGTGACAACGCTATCGCAGTACCACCACCGCAGTCTATCCCGGTCAACAAATGTAAAATAAATAAATAAAATAAACTTCTGATTTTAAGATGATTTTGTAGGTCATAACAGCTTTGTGGCCTTGCTGTTGCAAGACTTTAGATTATGATGTCCCAAACAGCAGCCAAATCAAGATACCAGAGAAAGACAGTAGACCAGTTGCTGAACTGTGAAATATGAGGGTGCACAAAAGAAGATCAGTCCCTTTGGCTATGGAGACCCAGTTGGTCTTCCCTGGTACCTTACAGTGGTGCTCTTCCAGGGGAGGGGATAAGCAGGATGACTCTGGATTTCTTATTTTGCAGGATTTAGACATTGTAAGTAATACCTAAAGGAGCAGAGAAGACCAGTGGCAGCACATACCTTCTTAAGCATTGTCTCGTCTTTATAACACATGCTGCAGATAATAGGCTAGACTTTCAGAGAATATCAATTTGGTTTTCTTATTATTTACAGCAAATACTTGCAGTAAAAGCAAGCTATTAAGTTACTGAAATCCTTTAATAATGTTTGAATCATTTTGTGATTTAGCTAATGCAAAATCATCTGTATATATCAAAAGTTCTGTTTTAAGAGGTGGTAAATGTAGACTTGATTAAAGAAAATACCCAAACCAAATGAAAAAATAACATATACTGAACCTCCCTAGGAAAAACTGCAAAATGCTCTCTATATGGAAAGTAATGCAGCACATTTACTTACATGAAGACAAGCAACATTATTAAAAGATGAACAAAATGCAGGTAATCATTTTTTGTTCCTACACAGAATGGGACTTTATTAAACTGACTATAGCTCAGTCAACAATATAGAGTCTGACTCCTAGATCACAAGTTAATTTAAGTCAATAAAAATCTTTTACAGTAAGCAGATACAGCTGGTAACTTCAAAACTAGGGTGGGGCTACATGAAACAATGGAATGGGTAGAACTAACCAGAATGAGACAAAGCTTTATTAGGGCAGGGCCACATTTGCGAATTATTACAATTTGAAGTAAATAACTGATCATAATCTGTGGTGAATTCTGTACAGTCTTCCAACAGTAGTCTTCCTTTTCAGAATAGGTGCCAGAGTTAGTTTGAGAAAGAAATTTCATTCAGTTATCTATAGTCATCAACACAATGATAAACTGTTATGACTCCTTACAGGGGAACAGCCTGTTAGTATCAGACTCTGAGGAGGATGTTACTTCAGGAATCCAAATTAAGGACTGGAGGGCATTAAAGGAAACGGTCATTAGAGAGCATTCTTTACTGGTTTTTGCTACCTTTGAGAGAGAAAATCTGGAAACAAAAACCACACTCTTTGTTTTGTTCCTTTTCATAAGCAAGTACAATTTAAAGCTTACCTAAAGTAATTTTTATTCTAATAAAGACATAAAATAAAAAGCTTGCATAATGCAATAGCTAAAGAAATCCTTAAACTATGCCCAGTGAAGTTTTTTTCCAGGTCAGCTGACATTCATGTGCAATGTAAACATATAGGAATGTAGAAAATATCACGACTATGTAAGAGGGTGGAAAATAAAGTAAACGGAATGTATGTAAAGTTTATATTCTTCCTGATTTCAGACATTATTTACATTCAAAAAACTATTCTCCTGCTAAAACAATATATCTGCTTTAGTAGAGGATAAAAAGAAAAATCTTAAAAACAATATATTTTACTATTAGTAAAATAATAATTAGTTGTTTTATCCAGCTGTATTCATTTGAGCAGTGGAAGTGCAGACTGTACGTAAGTAGGCTAAAATCCAGGTATATGGTTTTCCAAAGGTAACACAATTGGTAGTTAGAATGTACTGCTCCTTACAAATACAGCTGAGGCAATAACAATAATAGGGGGAAATTATTTAAGAAGGATGCAAATACCCATAATGGCTGATATAAATGACTAGCAATAAGCAAAGCTGGATTTCCAGACATCCAGACAGACAGAACACAGAATTTCTGACCATTCAAAAAAAAATTGTTAACAATAATTCATGATTTTATTTCTTTTTTTTTTTTTTTAATTAATATGCCTCTTGTGTTCCATCAGTAACATGACAGCTTGGTGTTGGAAACTAATCATTTACAAAAACTGTATGTAAAGGTGGTTACTGCAGCAGTGTTGTCCATACTACTAATTACCAGAGTCCCAGAAACATAATTTGACTGCTCCATGTCCTTGATTTTATTACGTTGTATGTTAATTTTAATGTAAAAAGCTTTCATCTGCAAACCGTTTATAAGGAAATGTAATGCAAACTATCTAAACTGTTTCCTGATGTTCTTTTTCAGTATAGTTTAGGCCTCAGCCTCTTTTTATGTATGAATATGTAAATGCTGCACCATAAGAAAAAAAAAAACTCCAAGCTGTGATACCAGTGCTTGGATATTAAAGGCACATATGTAGATTATATCAACTACTTGCTACATGTACCCCCATAAGGTGCCCCCATCCCCAGCTTCTGCCGGTGTCAACAAATTGCCAGCCAGTTCATTGATATTCTTGCTAGAACCATTTTTTTTAATCACTGGCCAAACAGACTATATCCAGACCAACCCACAGCATAATAATGCAAACATGTGAAGTCCAACCTCACTTAGAAAAATGCACCTTTAAGTGATCCACTGATTTACCGTTTCCTAGGCAACCTTTTCATATTGAACTAGTCACAGTGGTTAGAATTAGACTGTATAGATTTTCCAAATTGGAATGGTGCACAGGTATTAGGTCTTGGCTACATCAGGCTGCATCAGATACCAGTCAGTGGATGCTGTCAGAGGCAGGGATGAAAAAGCCACTACTTTGAGCTGTCCAGTGAGTGTCCATAGATGTACCATTTCTACCTGTATAAAATATCAAGTGGAAATACCACAAAGCAAGACTCACCTTATTCTCTGCCGGGGACTAAGTTTAACCTTTGGCTATTAAAAAGTTGGCTGGATTGTTTTTTTTAAAGGGTTTTTAAGGGAACATTTGCATTACATACCTATGGCTAATATATTTTTAAATTCAAAATTGAAAACTTTAGATCAAATAAAATTATATATAAAACATGAGATGCTTCTGACAATAAATAGTGCTATCCTAAAAGTATATTTAAATACATATATAAATACAACAATAAATGTGAATTATATATAAAACATGAGATGCTTCTGACAATAAATAGTGCTATCCTAAAAGTATATTTAAATACATATATAAATACAACAATAAATGTGAAGATTTAAATACTATATTAAAACCTTAGTCATGGTATTAAACACATATACCTAAGGAATAGCTGACTAAATAATGTACTAAATAAAACTAAGGTTTAAGGGTCCTCAGCTTAAGTCAACATTTAAAATTAATGGTGTCATTGAGGTCTGTTGTTTTGTATTATTATCTGCTACAGGTTCATAGGTAGTGACTAGGCATGCATGTGGGAGTCCATTGAGGAGCCTAGCCCAATTTCCAGTTACCCTAGAGAACTGTCAGGTTAAATTACTTGTGCAAGGTCACTCAGTAGGAATTAACACCTTAATCCTCTTTGCTGCCAGCTGTACTTCCTGCAGTCTACAATATTTTCAAGAATACCCTACCTGAGACCTACATATATATATTTTTTATGAAACATAAACTATGCATTTTCTGAACGTTTCACATGTTAAAGCATAGTGACACCATTCACTTTTTTTAATTCTGTTTCTTGAACACACAAATATGTTCATCAATCCTACTGCCCAAGCTATGAGCTGCATGTCTCACATAAAATGCACAATGTGAATGTAGCACATTTAATCAGGTAACTCACACTGATAAAATTGCATGTATAATGAACCTAGGCTTTAGGTTTTAGTGGCTGTACTACTATAGTAACAGGGGTTGTTTGTCACTTAATGAAACTGTTGGTAAACAACAAATTTTACTTCATGAAATTGCAATTTAACTTTTTTTTTTTTTTTTTACATATATGTGCTTGTTTGCGCAGTCCGGTGCATTGCACAGCTATGCTTAGCTTTGCTCACATATACAGAAGACATCTGCTACACATCTAAAAATAGAAATCAGATGAAAGATACAATATGACAATCAAGGGCAGGAATGCAGCCTATTTAAAGGCCAGTAGGTGGGAATTTCACATCATTCTTTGGAGTATTAACTTGGCTGTGGATATGCCTGAAGCTGCTGGTGAAGGAGTGCACTTTTGAGCTCAAAAGTGGAGAGTGCAGAAGTCCAGAGTTTTTCTTGGACTCCTGGTTAAGAATTATGAACCCCAGCTGCTACAGGGCACAGAGTGCAAGTCTGAGGCCTAGGATAATTTAGCCTGTAACTAACCAGTGCTGCTGGTATTCCCCACACTGGTGAGCAGTGTTGTCACCACTACAACAAGCTGAGGTGTAGGAAGAGGGGAACTTTGGACACTTGGGTCCATGAAGCTAGGGATGGGCACACCCCACAGATATGCAAGTATGTTTGCCAGTAATTTAGAAATATGCAAGATAAATGTGTACAAAACTGGCATGCATAATGCTTTGCTTCTCTTACCACAGCTGCAGAAGAGAGGGCTCGCAATGTCTAGTCCCATGCAGGGAGCTTGGCCAAGATGAGGCAATCGTGCAGTAAATAGGAAAATATCAAAGTAATAATTTAATGCATAACATAATTATACAATAAAATAATTACAGAGTTTGCAGACTTAACAGTCAAGTATGACATACCTGGGACATCTTACATCTTTATTAATGTGTCACTGCCTACCTGATATGGTAAAGCAAGTTAAAGCAAGTAAGCATGCAGTACTGTGTAGCATAGCTTCCAAACAACAGTTATTGTTGTGGTCTTCCCAGCTTAAGAGTCACTGCACTGGTCTTCTCAGTGCCTGAAATATGCTGTAGGTTGCACTCAATAAATGAACAGGGTATATGGGTAAGGTAACAGAAGTCTTACACAGCTATCCATGGTCTACATGCCATAGTTGAAGTAACATTAATCAATAACTTTTAAAATGTGATGTTGCTTTCATAACTAATGCTTTCAAATAAAGTGCTTACTATTCCTGTATTCAATGCTTGTGTGTTCATGTTACAATCTGACACCAGTCAACATTTACTTGTGCATGAATAAATAATGCACAGTTAAATATCATAAATAAATGTAGTTCAAACCCCAAATTAAAGGTCATGCCTGTGTTCTGAATATTTTGTCTGAAATATGCTGTAGACTGCACTCAGTAGATGAACAGGATATATGGGTAACTTAACAGAAGTCCTGGACAGCTATCCATGTGTCCAAATACCAGATATGCAGCAACATTATCAATAAAGTTTAAAAAGAGACGGTGCATTGAGAAGCAATGTTTTCAAAAAAGTGTTCATTATTCTTGTATTCACTGCATGTGTGTTCTAATCTGACACCAGTCAACTGTCACATGTGAATGAAAAATAATGCACCAAGAAATGGCAGACATAACCATAGTGCAATGGTCAGATTAAGGGTCAAACTTGAGTTCTGATATTTTTTTCTGAAATGTGCTGTAGATAGCACTCAGTAAATGAACAGGTTATATAGGTAACGTAAAAGAAGTCCTAGATAGCCATACATGTGTGTAAATACCAGATCTATATTGATATTAAGCAATAAAAAGTGTAAAAGGAGATGGTGCTGTGATAACTGATGTTTTCAAATAAAGTCCTCATTATTCTGGTCACTGCTTGTGGGATCTAATCTGATAGCACACACAGCTATGCATGTCTGTAAATGTATGATTTCATACAACATGTCACAATAAACGTTTTATGGGAGATGGTGCATGTGGGTTCTAATCCCATGCCAGCCAACTGAGAAATGACCAGCTGTCTAGTGTGATGTGTACGCAAACATTGCTCTCAACTGTCATGATTTTTGTAGAATGTAATGACTACTGCCCCATATGTCTGGTCCTTGATTTGCAGATATATGACATTATTTGGAATGCAATTTAATGCAAATCTGTTATCAGAACACCTTGCTACTAGTGTATGAGCACACTATGTCAAAATGTTACCTGTAATTGTGCCTTTGTACCACCATTTTGTTGGGCTTGGTCCATAATGTCCCATGCTAAGAGGTTTAGAGCTATATACATGCAACATCAACTATACAATTTTTGTGGTCACTGTACTCACAACTGAAATCTTACATATGTAGAAGTATGTAGTAGTAGTAGTCTGTGTAGTAATATTACCTGGAATTTAATTCATTAATTTCATTTTTTATTATGATTTGATATTAATATATTATTTGTAACTATCTTATGTTGCCCTTATGTTTCATTTCATAGTGCTTTACTGTTAAAATACTTTCATTTACGTTATTTATTGTTGTGTTCTTCATTATATTCCTTTCTATTTCTTTTGATTAATCATTATTATCTTCTATTATGTTAATACTAACTTTTCTTTGGTTATGTTTATTTTTACCTTATGTTTATATTTAATTTACTATAGGGTGACAAGGTAGGCCGGTTCCAGGTGATCCACCTACCTTGGTTCCCCCCGCCACGGCACCGGGCCCAGCATGTCTGGGATGCAGCCTGGTGGTGCCCCCTCTGCTACCCCCTGCACTACCTGGGCCATCAGATAGTTCTGCCGCACAGACTGGGGGTAGTGGCCCCGGGAGCGGAAGTGGAGGGGTGATTATGTCACCAGTGAGGAACTGCCAGGCATGGTGCATGGGATGCTGCACAGAACTGTGAGTGCATGCCTATGCTGGATGGAGAGCATGCTGTCCATCCTGGTAGGACAACCTCGCCCCAGGTGCCAGCATCAACCACTGCCTCCACAGGAGCAGGGAAGGTACAGTGCTGACAGTCCCATGGGTGAGGACTTGAGTGACACTGCTACCATCTCTGACATCCATGGGACTGGTCCCCAAACAACGTGTTCACCCCCCTCTTGTGTCACACACCAACCCTGTCTGCTGTCTTGTCTGTCTTCAAAAGCTTTCTCACCTTTGCAATGTATCTTCCCCACATATACCAACGTCCCTTCCCCAACATTTCACTCTCACCTTACAAAAAAAAGAAAAAAAAATGGACACCCATCCCAAAGGAAAAAAAATATTGTCCCACACATAGCTCTGCAATTTGCACACATGTCCACTGGACACACTTAATTTGTTCCATTTGGCTTGACAACATACTTATGTTGTCCTCCCCCTCTCTCTAGGGGTGACAGTCCAAATTCACGTAAAAAATCTGTTAAAGTGCACAGTTGTTGCTGTACAAGAAATGGAAAGTTATGGCTCTTTCCTACACCCTTCCTGCACATACCTACCTGCCTTTCACTATGTTTTCCCCCCTGCTTGTACCCCATTTCACCACTGTCTAATCTCCCCATTTTTCATTTTATAGGTTCATAGGTAGGTACTAGGCTATCTGCCCAAGGGCATTTACAAGCCTAGCCAGTGTATGTCGGCTTTCGCCGCCCCATTGATTAATTAACTGAGCCTCTGTCAAGCAGAGCCAATGAAGTGATCCCTGGGGTGTATTTTCTGTTACCCGTCCACTCGGCAAGGTTTCTCTTGAAGAGTGTTAGTGAGGGGCTCTGCCTAATGTAGTTAGAAATTTTGTTCCAAAGCATAAGGAGTCTCTGTGACAGGTATCTATCCCTCCAGCATGTTCTATTTATTGTTGTGGCAAGGTTAACTCACTAGAGCACGTGGCTCGCAGTGACTTGGATTTCTTTAGGTGGAGCATGTCCATCAATTCTGAGTTGGACATGGCTTTGTAAGTCAGGCAGACATCACCTTTGAGTAAGCGATATGTCACTGAGTACAGCCGGAGTTTTTTCAGTCGGGCTACATAGGACATATGTTTGAGGCCAGTAATCCACTTGGTGAGGTGCTTTTGTGGTCTTTCCAGCTATTGGAAGTGTCTTGTGAGGTACATCCCAAATGGGGTATTGTACTCTATGATGGGTCTGATGAGTGACGAGTAGAAGGGCACTATAACCTCTTTATTTCTAGATGCAAACCCCTTAGTAATTAGATGGGCTACATAGAAGGATTTCCTAACTACTTTGGCAATATGATTGTCGAAGGAGAGATTACTATCGACCCGGGTCCCCAGATCTCTTATTACCTCTTCTGTATTAAGGGGCTGATGCCTATGTGGTAATTCGTGGGTGTTTTGTTTTTCCCAAATGGAAAGAACAGACAGGCAGACAGAACATTTCTTTAAAGATTTTTTGCACCGATGCTCCATAGCGCACATCATCGCTAAGCTAAATGATGCTATATTGATATATGTGTGTTAAATAATATTAATCATATTCAAAATGTACACCTACTCCCTGTTTCAAATCAAGGACCATCACACCTGCAGACAAATGCATCAACCCACCAAGCCATACAGCTGTTAATTACCACAGGTGTTTTAAGCCAAACATAATACTTGCCATTTTCCCGTCATTAAGTGTGTTATGTCGCACAAATTTGTATAAAAGACTAGTAGAAAAATAGGAATGTAATTTGGACTCTGGTATAGGAATACATTACCATAAAGCAAGACACATAATAATGGATATAAGTGAGGTATGTAACAGCTTGTAAGTGTGCAATTATATGTTGCAGAATACACCTACTATAACAGTAGCTCAGTCTGCTAAATGTTTTGAAAGGATTCATTTTTGGTACGCATGGTCCTGAGTTCAAATCCTGCGGTGTCTAGCATTTAGAATACATGTGTACATCACCATTGTGAATTCTGATATGAATGACTGTCTTATCACCTATTTATCTACCCAAAGTATTACAGATGGAATGTCTGCTTTTCAGTGATGGAAGTCAAAGGCCTGCAGATAGGATGATGTTTCAACACTAGAAAGTACACAGAGTGTCAGGTCATGCATTGCTATGCATTCACAGAGGATTTTAAGTTATGTAATTTAAAGAAGGCCCATTAATATCAAACTGCAGCACACAATGATTTGCTACTGATATTACAGGGAAGCACAGCTGCACAAGTAACATACATATATGGAGGTCATGCTACCAACAAGGGTTGCCAGCACACACATTCCAGATGACTACCATAACATGACACATGGCTTGGCAGTTGTCCAAATGGTTAACTTAATGACAAATGTACCCCCCCACCTTTTTTAGGACACAACAAACATGTTGCCTTTTACTCTGTTAATGACACCGTCGGCTTATATGCTTACCTTAAACACGTACCTCAATTTCCTGTGGGATGGGCTCCCTCTATCAGACTCTGGCTGTACACCAAGGCTGCCACTGGTCACACCATTACTCATAAGTGTTGTTGTCCTCCACATTCTGCAGCCTCTCTTACTATGCTTATTGCCTGCAGCAGCAGCCTGTAGCACCCACATCTGTATGTAATAAGTATCTACTACAAATATCCTCTCTGTGCTGATGTAGTATCTCTACCCCATTATTTCCACCCCATCATATGAGAAAGCCAATGGATTCTACATTGAGGCCTTATATCTACTTGAATAGTTGTATGAGATTGCCTGATTACACTGCAAATCAGCTGTGCATGCTTCAGTTAGCATTCCTGAACCACAGATTGGTTCAGAGACAATCACCTGCAATTGATAACCATCTTAAAAAGCAAACACCTAGCTAGGGAAACCATTGTGTATGAGAGTTACTTTCTAGGGTGAACTCATTGTCACAACATGTATATATCTGTATGTTTCAAAAGAGGAGTATTGTAGTTCGTCAGGTATGTGACCATTTTGTTTCCAACATGATGCATATGTTTTAATATACGTAAGGAGAATGGGGATTATATCAGCAAGGGTTTAATGCTGTCTGTTAACTAGGGACACAGATCTCCTGGATATTGCCTTTGTTGGCAGTTGTAATACTACACACCTATGTTTTGGCATTGAACTATATACATATATTATGGGGGGGGGGTTTCCTGCTATGAGCCAGACTACAAGTGGACTCCTGTGTTGAGTCTGATTATATGTGAGTACCCATCATGACACAAGCAGGTGTAGGTCACTATTGCCACTTTCTTAGTTGCTTCCACACCCTTTGTATGATTAGCACACTGTTGCATATGAGGTGTAATCAAGCGGGGAATACTGATAGCCTTCCTTAATTGCTGTATCTGTACATACTGTACACTCACGTATGTGATCCATGTGTTCTCATTATTTTGTATTTCAGGCAATAACATGTACACCAGATTTCGCCCACCTTTCACTGAGGCAGAAAACAACTATGAGTCATTACAACAATGCTACCAAGTCCTGCTGTCCTGAGGGAGGGCAAATTGGCAAGTACGTCAAGCCTTTTGGGATGAACTAGTCCATAACATAAATGTTGTGGGTCATCAGAACTGCACATATGAGCAGGTGTGACACCATGCCACAGACTTGATTCACTCTGCACACAGACAGGCAGCGGACATGGCCAGAGATCGTCAGGTCACTGGTGGTGGGCCTGCAGTAGAAGAATCTCTGTCAGCCACTGAGGAATTCCTGGAGAATCTTGCAACACAGGACAGCTCCCAGGCTTCCATCACACCATATGTCATGGATGTGGGTGACAGCATTTCCACCCAAGAGGAGCATCCAAGTAAGTATATTTAGTTGAATCAGCATGGGAATGCTATGGCATTTAGCATGTCAAGGTGTACATAGTTTTACGTGGGTGTCAGGCATTTTATGGAGTAGGGGGATGTAGGTTACCTGCAGTTTTAAGCTCATGCAGAGATTGTTACCCACATACCTGTTAACATAGCAGCTCCTGTAAATGGGGAATATTTGAATGCAGTGCCAGTGTTATACTGTAACATGTAGTGCTGTTTACACTACCTCTCCCTCAAATGTTTTTCAAGACTGTCTGGAATAGGAAGAGGTCATGCCCCTGCTGCTGGTAAGCACAAAACATTGCAGGTGTTTCATCATGTGTCACCATGTGTATGTTTAGGGTCATCATAGAAGCACAGCCATGTTCTGAAAGGAACTCCAGATGAATGCTCAGGGTTATGGATGCAGCACAGTCTGGCATCCATGACTGCCTCCACCGCATTGCTGATACCCTGGATTGGCTGACTGATGCAGTGGTAAGACATTGGTCTGAGACAGATCACACACTATCTGCCTTGGAATGCACATTGTCTGTGATGGAATGTCTGATTGGTGTTGAGCTTTGGACTCGTGGATGTAGATCAGCAGCTACATCTGCTGAGAGTCCATGTGGCCATGCACAATCACGGTCCTGTAGTGGCAGTACATTCAGCACTCCAGAAGGGAGTGTGCTGTCCACACCAATATGTGGCAGGCCATGGGCTCATGTTTCTGGCTGGTCCCGTTGAGGACACAGTCCCAAGAAGACAGCAGTCACCCTCGGTTAGTTGCCCAGCATTTGACCTTGGGCATGATGTGCCAGTGCAATTCCTGCAGATACAGTTCTCATATTCGGGTGGGGAGATGATGAACTGTCAGCTCTACCATGCATGGCTCAAAGCTGTCCAACATACATTCATGTAGGGCTAGCACTGAACTTGGCTGTGTTCACGCAGACACTCACACACCACTGTCACATTTAGGTCACTTACCGACACACATGCCACATTTACATGGTCTGTCTTGCCTGCTCCTCTTTCTGACTCACACACACGCTTGCCACCCTATTGGGCAGCCTACGCCTCTTGCACCCCCATGCAACACCTTGTGCAAGTGATGATACCTGTGCCACATCACTGCCATCATTTTCATAGATTCAAGGAAATTAAGATACGTGTTTGATGCACAGGGTGAGTATCTGAATTAATTTATGTTTGTTTCATCCATTGTTGCCTTTGACATGCTACTTGTACTGATCAGTCACACATATTGTACTCTGTCATTTGTAATGAGTAAACCACATTATGTTTGTGTACATTACATTGGATGCTGTTGTAATGGCTGTGTAGTCACACAATGAAAGGTGTCTCATGGCACTGTTTACATTTCACTTACAGATTGTGTAGGACACACCTCAGAGTTCACATCTACAATAAACCCATCAACATCAGAGCACAGGATGGAATGACAACACAGAAGAAAAATGTCATCAGAAAGGTAAAACAGTATAGTTACATGGCTTCATAGGTTCATATGTGTCTAATTGGCTAACGAAAGCAAGGGTATCTTTTTGCTAGCCATGCATCCATAAACTTTGACAAGGTCTAATACCCTTGATAAGTTTAAGCAGGGTTTTGGGAGCTGACACATGGACAAGCCGGGGCATGTGAGGTGAACCATCTACTGTTTCCTTGTATTTGTCCTAAAGCAGTTTTCATTATCATGTTCCCCATCCTGTCGAGTAACTTGCACATGATTTGTGTTAGGGCAGAACTGTGATTCACATGCATGGGGGAGCCTGTTACATATCGGGTGTAGTGTCTGGCCTACATACCTGTCTCTTAAGCATGTCCTGTTTATACCACAGTCAAGGTGTAGGTGTGTATGACAGGTAATTTTCATGTTAGTCTTTTCTTGGATATGCAGGAGCTACCCAGTTGGGTCTGACACCTCCCTGCATGGCATGTATGCACCTCCCCTCCAAAGCATGTCGGAGAAAGAATACACAGTTATGGGCTTGATGCAGTCTGCATAGGCTATGTTATGTACACCGTATTGGTTTAATGTGGAACCTCTGTTGATGTGACAGTTGTTGGATATGCCTGGTTACTTACATACCAAAGGTGGCACTGCACTCAATGATAGGTGTGATGAATGCTCAATACAGTGGAACAATGACAGTCTTGGATTTACATGCCATACCTTTGTTTATAGGTTGTGTAACACAGAATGCATCCCCAAATATTACCAACCCATGACAGTCAGAGGCTAGATCACTATCTATATGTCCGTAAGTCCCTGACTATTGGGTCAGTTGTTGATGTGTG